>NC_044510.1:10464113-10731613 GCF_902362185.1 Chanos chanos
CGTTTTTGCCCCGGCTAGCCTCAAGACGTCGACTTCCGCGCGTCGGGTTATTCATCGTGACCTGCGTTTGTCCACTTTTTAAGCAGAAATCGAGAGCGTTTCTTTTTTTTTTTTTTTCTTCTTCTCGCCTTGTTGATACTAGCCCTCAGTACCTTATTCACACCGCCTGAATCTAAGGTTCTGGTTCCAGGAGACCGGAGAGGTCGAGGTGAAGACCCTTGTTTGAGCTGGCTTGTAATTGAGTCAGCCCTGGCTCAAAGGCAAGTTAAAGCATGTCAAACAAAGTCTACTGTTAAAGTCCTTGACATTAACCATGCAAGTTCATTGCTTATGAAAAAAAAAAGGGAGTAGACACAAAAAAACAAGTGGTGTCACCCCCCGCCCCCCCAGCCCGCCCCCCGGCCCTTCCCATAGCTAAATATAGGCTCAACCTACGTCAGAAAGCCCGAAAGGTACATCCACCTAAAAATAACAGGGGTGACTTGGACGTTAAGCTTAACCACAGGCTTTCAATTGGGGTGGGTTGGTGGGTTAAAGTTTGGATGGCATACCACTCCATTATTTAACACCCCCCCCCCACCCCCCAATAGGTACCGATACCTTTGCCCCCTTTTTATGGGACAGAGGTTGAGAGGGGGGTTTTAAGTGCACATTGAAAATGCTGTCCCATCCGGCTCGAAGACAGATAGCTAGTTTAGGCGCGGGTGGCAAACTTTGATTCCAATCTGTTGACGGCCCACAGAGCAACAGGTGGGATCCAGTCGGGCTGGGTCCAGAGAGAGAGGTGACGGAGTCGGGCGCCGTAGCGACCGGAGAGAAAAGGAATGCTTAGCAACGCCACTAGGGAAAACGGATACATCGCGAAAGTAACATTACCTTAACGTTTCCCAAATCTTTCCAAAACCATCTGCGGAAACTGGAGCTTTTAGAAAACTTCCCTTATGCTTTAAAAGGTGTGTGGCCCTGTTAGATTTGCTTTGCTGGCTAACTGAAATAGATCAATTCCACCTTTTGTCGTTGAAATATCTGATTTCCATGCACTGCTGGAAGACTTGCAGTGTTGTAGCAGAACCGTTGTTGATTTTCAGTCACACTGGATTCAATCCGTCGGCAATAAACCAGAATCTCCGTTTCATTTCATTCCCTGATTGAGAAACGATGACGCAGATTCACGTTGGGCCTGTCTCAGAAAATTGCTTCTTGTATTGTCAGGTTTGTTTCTGCTTGCTTACATGCTCATCCAGATACACACACACACACACACACACACACACGCACGCACGCACACACACTTGCAACCAGCTCGTGCACTGCACGCATGCACATGTTCTTTATGATCAGACAATGCATGAGACACTTGGTTCACAGTTCACCTGTTTTGTGTGTAAATATTACAAGAGTTTTTTTTTGTTTTTTTTTCTGAGCTCTTGACAAAGCTTTCTTTTGATCTTCAATTGCTCTCCAGCCAAGTCCATTTTAAACTACTGAACACACTATTTAAAATGACCCTGTGACCATGGCGACCGACGAGACCAAGAATAATGGGGGGGGAGGGGTGGGGGGGTAGCGTTTAGAGAGCTAATTTAGCTTCTGTCCTCCTCTGTTTGGATTCCTGATACACCTCCTGCGAGGGGAGGGGGTTGCAGTCCAGATGCTTTCACTGTATGCTCTTGACCTGCAGAGTGCGAATGCACTGATACGTAAGGTCATCCCTAAATTTTCCTGAACTTCGCCCTAGATGAGTTGCCTGCGGTCACATTGCCACTTTGAAGGAATCACAATTGAATCATAATTCTCCTCTCTAGATGTTCGGTGATGTTCCCTCGTAGCCTTGTGTACAACACGCCTACCTTTGAATTTCAGCGACTTCAGTAGTCGCCGTGTTCTTTGTGCTGTATCTGTTAGATAAAGTCTTTCTGCGACAGGTGCGACAGGCTCCAGGAGTGCAGTTGGACTGTCACACATTAGATAATGCTAGACGGATTATGCGTGGGCGAAACAGTGACCCTGGTGTTTATTGTGTCAATGAACGCGCTGACGCAGTGGCTTGTGTAAGAGAGAAGGAGTTTTTGACTTGAGTCAAAAACAGAAACGAAGAGGGGGGGGGGGGGAGAAAGGAAAAAAAAAAAAAAGCTCACTCTTAATCCAAAGGACCTATAGGACCTATATCTGAGTCTTTGTGAACTTGCATGATCGCCATACAGAAGCCTGAAAGTATGAGTATCAAAATAGGACGCAGGAAGTGCGTGTGATAACTTTTGTGCATCGGGCAGGTTGAATGGAAGAGGGTGCGTGTCTGTGTTTCAAAACAAAAAGAGGCATTCGTCCGTTTGTATTGAAGCCTTTTATTTTTGTCTGCTCGGTGTGTAGCACTGCGAAGTGACGAGCGGCATACTATGCACCCCCTCTCGTCGGCTTTGGGAAGAGCTCTCCCCCCCCCCCCCCCCCCTTTGCCCTGGGAAGAGTACGCTTGATTTGCTTTGGTTCTATTTGCATGAAAGAGTGCGCCCCCCCCCCCCCCCCCCCCCCCCCCCACTCCACTCCCCTCTCCCCTCCCCTCCTCCTCCTCCTCCTTCCCCCACCCTCTCTCTCTCCCTCTCTCTCTCCCAGCTCCTACTCTCCTCTTTTTCTCCTCTCCTACCTCTATTTATAGCCCTAGCCCTGCCCCTCCCCTGTCGCTTCGCAGCTATTTCCAGCCGACCAGAGAGCAGCCCAGTCTGTTTGTAAACTCCGCAGCTCTCCTTCGCTACATCTACGATCCCCCCCACAACACGGCACAGACGGGAGGAGGGGGGGGGGCCGTCAAGCTTCTTTTTTAAAAAAAAAAAAAAAAAGAAAAGAAAAGAAAGAAAGAAAAAAAACAGCCGAAACAAATCTCTACAATCAAGTACAATCAAGCAAGGGAGGGAAAAAAAATCGGTGGAAGCTTCGCTGTAAACCTGTTCTTTTCTCTTCCTTGAGATCGGGCGTTGCGTGACAGAACTGTGACGGTGACTGCGTAGCACGTCGCGGTGGGGATTTAGACCACGAGCGGGAGGACCGGCGGCTACCTAGAGTCCACCGTCTCCTAGTGATTTACTTTCCTCTCTCCGTCTCTCTCTCTCTCTCTCTCCCCCTCTCTCACTCACTCTCTCTCTCTCCCTCCTGCTCCTCCTTCTCTCCGCCTGCTATTTCACTCTGATCCTATTGGTAGTGTAACTCGGCACAACTCGTCGGGGTGAAGGTGTTCTTTTCCGTCTGATTTTCGGAGTTACACATAACTCCACGTCTCATTTTGTTTAGACTGTTGTCGAGACTTGGACAAAATCCAAAATACACAACGCATGGCATTTTTGAGATTTTTTTTTTTTTTTCTTTTTCTTTTTTGAAATGTTGCTTTTACTAAATGAGGAACGGACTGTGAGACGAGGATGTGGATTTTAATTAAGGGTCTGTTACGCCGTTTCGTTCCTGGCGATTCAAACGAGTGACGTTTTTCACAACCTTTTACCCCAAAAGAGACAATTTACCTCAGCGCGCTTCATTCTTTTTGAGCTATGGAACACAAAAAGGCACTTATGAGTCATTTCTCCAGCCAGTTTACCTTTCACTAAAGAAGAGGTGGAGCTCATCTTAGTGCTCTGTGCTGAGACGTTTCTGTTTTTCTATTTTTACCTTTCTCCCAGCACACGTTATTTCACGTTTCACATATATATATATATAAATACATCATTTTTTTCTGATTTTTAACCTGCAGTGCAGAACACCTCAGCCTGAAGAAGTGGCATTTGTATGCTGCAACCTTCCCTCCTTCCTTTCATTTCTTTCTTTCTTTTTTGTTTTTTTTTTTTGTATAAGTTGTGGGACTGTACTGTGAGACTGGCATGCTTTTAAAGCCAACGGTGCCGGGGTTGTGCGCGATGTTGCAGACAATCTACGAGACAGAGTCCTGCTTCTCCTCCGACACTGTGTCTAGTAGAGAGCAGCCTGTGGAGCTTCTCTCTCAGCCACACTCCACAGTGGTGTCCAGCACTGGTGAGTGGCGTAGTGACAGAGGGAGAGAGAGTGAGAGAGAGAGAGAGAATGAATGAATGAATGAATGAAAAATGCATTGGTGATTGTTTTGGAGCAAAACACACTTTGAAGAGGGGTTGTTGATGTTAGTTTCAAAAAACATTTTGTTGTGTTGTGGCTATGCTCGGAGTGTGTTATGTCTGCTCAAACAATTGTTTGGACAAAACAGAAGAACCCATCTTGTATCACAGTCTTGTACAAACCAAACCATGTCAGTGATTTTTATTCTCAAATCTTAGGTGGATTTTTTTCATTCTTCACTGGTTTACCAATCTACGGCACAAACCTCTTCTCAGTTACTTATTCTGGTTCATAAATTATTATAAAGTATCAGTTTACCTCATCAAAATCATTTTGATCTTTTCTTTGCCTTTGCTTGGAACATTTTTGAATATTAAACCGTTGTGAAGTCTGTTTGTTTATTTTTTTTTGTTTATTCGTCTGGTCAGGCAGTTTAAAATAACCTTTCGAATTGTGCGAGTTTGGAGAATCGAGCACTCCCTCAGTAACAAGATCAAAGTTTTAACGGTCCTCATGGGCTCATGCGTCATCTCTTTTCCGTCAGGGACTTGCAAGGTCGGCCCACCTTTCACCTGCGCTTGAATCAACACACAGAAACAACTGTATGGCAAGGAGTGGGCAGACTGCCCCTTCCTCCAGCCTACAAATGTTTACCTGACACCTGTTCAGATAAATGGATACATTTTTCCTCTCCTCCTTTTTCGGCAGATAGATCATCAGGTTTTTTTTGTCATACTTCCCCGTAAGATTAGTAGAATAAGTTTTCATTGTTCAAGGCAGTAATGAAATCCGGGTGAAATATTCCTTTAGTTGGTGGTGGTGGTGATGGTCTTGAAGGAATTTAATGTGCTTATGATGGGACAATGAGAAAAAAAGAGGTAAAGAACAGAAGCTGGTATTGTTTCTTCTGTTTGTTTGTTTGTTTTTTGTTTGTTTTTTGGTTAGGTTTCACATATGCTGTTCTGTGTTCTTCCAACATGTTTAGGTCATATGAAGTGAGCCTGTTTGGAGATGTAAACAAGTCAGCTGTAGTGAAAGGCAAGGGATGTATATCCATTAAAAAAAAAAAATTACTATGATGTTCTTCGCATTTTGAAGGCTCTAGCCATGAGTGCTTTTAAATTTTTTTAAATTTTTTTTTCTGAAGTCAGCTTTTGCATCAAAGGTTTTTGATTTTGTTTGTTTGTTTGCTTTGGGTTTTTTTTTACCAGTTGCAGTGTAGGTGAGAGAACTTAGCAAAGACCTGAGCAAGAAAGGGTATCATGCAACATATTTTTGTGAGAAGTAGAACCACAGGAATTGGAAAGAGTATAGAGAACTTTCCAACTGTAAGGAGAGTTGGAAAAGCTGATAGGATCAATCTACCAGTCAGCGCATATTCGCCTTCTTCTTATACACCAGGTTTCTCGACATTCCCCTTTGATTTCTCATAATCCCATTATTAATTGGCTTCCCTATAAGGATAGATGGCTCAACGGTGTGGCGGCAACTCTAATTGGCCCGAAGGAAGCGTGGCTCCCGTGAACTGATCTATTAATCTACTGTATATATGCCGCTCACCGTGGTTATGCAACAAGACATATTATCCTAGTATCCAGCAAACGCCGCTTATTACACAAGTGTTGACATCTGTCTTTGTTTCTCTCGATAGTGTATTTGTTTGCATGTGGGGGCAGCTGGAGGCTGCTTTGTCGCTAGAGAAAAAATATGTGGCCCATTAGATGCTTGATATGTGAAGGGATCGTTTGATGATAGCTGAGGGCAACAGATGGCTGCGGCTGATCTACGATAGCGATCACGAAAGCATCGCGGTTCTTAGGAAAAGCGCATTTAGAGATGGTGCGCTCGTTCTTCAAAAAAGCAAAAAAAAAAAAAGGGGGGCTAAGGTTGAAGGCAAGAGAGTGTCTTTCTTTTTTTTCTTCAACTTCCTCTTCTTTTTAATGAATCAGACCTTGATTATGTCATGGGAATAAAAATAAAATAAAATGATAAAATGTGGCAGCAGATCGTCAAGAATCTATATGGATTAGGTGGATTATAGATTTGTCAGTGAATGAGTGTCTGATTATTGCTCCACGCCACATTCCAATCTTAGTCATTAACTGGCAATCTGTTTATTCACGTCTGATTCCTAATCCAGCCTAAGCGATTTGAATCTTCAGATATAATTACAGACAGATTTTTTTTCTTTTTTTTTTTTTTCCCCTCGTTTACGCGTAATGAAAACAAAAGGGATACCTAAAACAGACCTAAATATAAATAAAAGTTTTGGTTTGGCATCTGCTAAAACTGATGTCCTCTGTTGTATGACTTGAAGGCAAAGTTAACTGAGGCAAAGGGTGACTAGTCTGTCAATGATGTTAGATATCACATCCTATTTAGTGGTGACTTTTATTTTTTTCTTTGCGTGGTCAGCTAGTGATGATCCACAAACAAAGCATGTCATTGATTTTATTGCAGTTTCTCCGAATGACGAACCAGTGATGTAATAGCTGCTCATTGGGAATAGTGTGTCAGAACAAGGTCGTTAGAGGGTCCATTGTTGCTCAATATATGCATGGTTTATGTGATTTCATGTTGAGACACGTGTCCAGTGGCATGTGGTAACTGGTTGTTTTGTTGTTCAAAAACTTTTACATTGTCTCATTTTGAGTAAAGAGTTTTTTAGGCAAGAAATTCTTTGTCCTAGACAAATCTAAGAAACCGAACATACATCTTTCATGCTGTCCTCATCCCCAGTACTGTTTATGAGAACTTAACCATTTCATCGAGATAAGATTTAACGTGTGTATCTATAATTTATAAGCTACATACTTACATACATACATACATACATATATCTATATGTATCTATCTATCTATCTATCTATCTCTCTCTCTATATATATATATATGTATATATATATATAAACATGTTTTGATTCTATGAGTGGAGATCTGTGGTGTCTTTTGCCATTGGTTGATGATGAGCAGTCTGTACCCTTGTAGTCTGGACCTGTAATTATCTGTGCAGCTGAAAACAGCCATGGGCTCAAGATAAAAAGGGTCGTCTTTCTCTTTTTCTTTTTTTTCTTTTTTTTTTTAACCAGATGTTTTTAGAGCCGAAGCCTGTAATACTTAAACAAACACTTACCAAATAAGCACACGATAGACTTAATGAGCCTCGTAGTTTCTGTCATAGACCATCAGCACGTCACGTTGACTGGTTTAAATCCCTGCTTTTAGTTTCAGTGCACACAGTTATTGGGAAAAAAAAAAAAAGTCCAAGAAATTTGATGTTTCGACAAATTCACCATGCAAACAGAGCCAAACAGTTTAATGTGTTCAGACTCAACATGCTTTTTGATGACAAGTTAAGCACATGCCCCTTCATTGCCCTGAGGGATTCCTAGGGAAATTTAACCAATGTTACTGCAGTTGCATTGTGACATCAGATATGCATTACATGTCTTCAGTGGGCCACTCCCTCGGGAAGGTTTTTTTTTTTTTCTTAATGCCTTTATGTTTTTACCAGGCATTCCAGAGTTGTCATTCCAGGCCAGTATGGTACCATATATTATCTCTTGTTATCAAAAGGTGGCCAAAACTTGGCCGTCCCGCTGTTGTAGAAGCAGAAGATTCCTGGTTAAGAGGGTAATTGAGGGTAATTCTTCTTCCAGAACTGAAGGATTGCTCCTACCCCCCCCCCCCCCCCCCCCTCCCCCCAAATCAATAAGAAAATAAATACAAATTGAGGGTGGTAGATGAATCCTCATAGGATTATTTCCATACCCGGTTTGTTTTCCTCTTGGAAGCTTCTAAATTAAGGGACTGCTAAATTTAGCCATACCATCCCTGCCACTTGCCCCCCCCCCCCCCCCCTTTGGTCATGTTCTTGTGCTATAATGAGGGTCCGGCATGTAACGCCTGTTTACCAGACCCATGGCACGCCTCATATCTGAGATGGCATGGTGGCTGCCTTTAATGCGTCATCCAGAAATCTCCCCTGCCACTTGCCATGGAGCCCAGTTGTCCAAAGTGCTTTTTTCAAATGCCCCTGTTTAGTGGACGTGCCCACTGACATACTGTTTTAGTCTTAAGACATAACTTTAGCTCTGGTATGTTCAATAACTGCTATCCATGATATCACTTAGCCTTAATAAGTTACCTAGAGTTATCCCTGTGCAGAGTGTTCATAGATAACCATGTTTGTTTTTAGCATGGTTTTGACCTGATATGTAAGGGGTACCTAACCTTTTTTTGTCAGCTAAACTCCTTCAGCCCAAATTACTTTCCTCAAACACCCCTTTAAGATATTAACCAAGTGAGTTGAGTTCTACACTAGCATTTCCATCAAGCTCATGAACTGCCTGCATTAGCCTACGACCAAAAATCCCTAGCGCTTCGCAAACTCGTCGTGGAAAACTCTTGTAATACATAAGACTATCTAGCTAGGAGTAGTCTCATTTTACTGTGAAAAAAACCCCTCTGTTTCTATGAGACTGTAGCCTGATTAGACTTGCAGGATGGTGGTTCACTCAGAGGTGACCCTCTGGCTAGAGCCCAGGGGTAAGGAACACAATTCGAAAATCTTGATTTCCTCTTTGACTAAGCGCATTGACTTATCTTGCAGGGGCTGCAAGGTGTTGCTCCTGTCCTAGCCATCCTCCCAAGCTCTTAACAATCCTAACCTTTTTAAGTAAAGCTAAAAGCTGCTTTTTTTTTTGAAGTCTTGGTTGTTTTAGCAAAAGGGAGATAATTAGACGGTACGCCAACGTTTTGAGTCAGTCTGTTGGGCCGTTGTGCGAGATTCTCCAGTGTCTGTTTCCACAAGATGTCAGAAACGATCGGAGAAATCTGACCACGCTTACCTTTTTCCTTACACAAGATGACCCCCAGGTAGATTAATCATCGCTTCAACCTCCTACTATGCTTTTACGTCCCCCACAGTTACAGTGCTGGAAAACACAAGGTGGAAGTCTATCTGCTCGGGAAATATTGACTTACAGATTGCTCCAGAGATAGCTAAATCTGTCTCAGGACTGAGCGTTGCCTGTGTGTGTGTGTGTGTGTGTGTGTGTGTGTGTGTGTGTGTGTGTCAAGATCCATATGAGTACTACAAGATTACAGATGTATATTAAGACATCTTGACAGTGAGTATCTTCGCCTTTAGTGTCACTGTTAAACTTGAGAATATCTTTGAAGACCAATAAATTCTTTAAGAGTTGGTAATATGCATCCCAAACAACTCTGTTAACTGACATACAAGTGTGGCATCTCATTGGTTCTTGCATCCAGCAATGGACAGCCAAAGGAGTTGACTGTATGTTCTCAGAACCCATTGATAGTTCTCTTAGAGGTGCTCTTAGAGAACTGTCAACGGGTTCTAACATACAAGTGTGGCATCTCATTACTTCTTGCATCCACCAATGGAGAGCCTAAGGGGTTGACCATATGGTCCCAGGACTCGTTGATAGTTCTCATAGAGAACTTCTGAGGAACATTGCCCAGTAGCCTCCTGTGACTCCAGCCTCGCATTGTGGGTCATGGAAGCATGAAGATGAAGCAGGAGTTTGAGATGCATGCTTTAAAGAGTTTATGGCTGAGTTGAGGAGGCCACAGGGCTCTAATTTTTGCTCGATAGAAAGTCAGACTTCATTAAAGACTGGCACTATTTTTGTCTTTGACAAATGAAGTCATGCAAATCCTGATGGGGCCTGATTGTTGCTCTGGATCCAGGGTGCATTGAGAGGAATTGAGCTCTAATTGGACAGGTTGTTCACTAGCTACTTTCTTCTTGGTCATCACATTCATTAAACAAAATATATGACCGTTGTACCAAGTGTTGAACACTACTTGAGTACTACAGTAGTAGATGAACACATTACATTAATGAGCCTGTTTTTTTTGTTTTTTGTTTTTTTTTTTACTTGTAGCATTTACAAGGAAATTTCCATGCTCCAATAATTAAAATATAAGTGAATGTCAAAAGTCTTTGGTAATTTATCTTAGATGTGGAAATAAGTAATAAAGGCATGGAAAAGACCCTTTTTCCAATTAATGAAACCAATTAATAACAACATGTTACAATATTTTTCCGTTTGGAAAAAATATGAATGTATCATGTTTTACTTTTCCTGTATTTTTTTTCTTGAGGGGGGGAAAAAAGCTCTATTTCAGCTTTAATATATCTAAATAGATCCCCCCCCTTTTTTTTCCCTTTTCTAAAAAGCAGCATGAAATGAATTCCGCACCACACATCGAAGTTTACCCAGAAAACAACATTCCTCTCCAGCAAACGTTTGACGTCAATGATAGAACATTTATAGAACATGTAAACAGTGGCAAGCGCTCAGGCCAGTACTTAGCAATGACATTTCATCATCTGAATGTTTATACTTTGCATTCTGCCTCCTCTTCTCATAAAAGGTTCTCCCTTGTGAGTAACAGAACTCCAATCTTTAGGGATTGTGTTTAGGCATCTGTAACACATGTATGCTCTCTTTTATTTTTTTAGGCTTTTCTTGTGAATGCAGTAGTGTTCTTGAGGCTTTAAAAGTGAGTGGATGGTTGCGATGAAGTGTTTGGTCTCTGTGTGCCACATTTAGGAAGGTGGAAAGACTTTTTGTTTGTTTGTTTGTTTGTTATTCATTAGGAATTCATTTCTTAATGTTATCTTCAACAAGAACAGAAATGCTGACTTTGGAGATAATTGTACAAGATTGTAACGGTTTAGAATATGAAGGATTCACCTCACCTAGAATATTCTCTGTAAGCTGATTGGCTGGAGTACTACAGTTTTGTGTCTTGTAAATGATATTGAGGTGAAATGTTGAAATAACACAGTTTCACCTTCTTCGATGTTTGGTGTCAGCCATTGCATGTTCATGAAGAGATGGGGGGGGGGGAGAGAAGGGGTTCTGGGAAAAAAATCATCTTACTTGTGAGCTGTGGCAGTTAACTATGAACCGTTTTTCTCTACTCAATGTCTCTCTCTTTTTTTTTTTTTAATTTTTCTTTTTCTTTTTCTTTTTTTTTTTTTTGGCTTCCACCAAAGAACTACTGGTTTCTTGTTTTCCCAGAGCAAGGAGCTACCCTTTCACGAGGCCTTCCAAGGCACCGGGGGTTCCTGGGGCACATAAATCACACAACCTATTTACAACCTCTCTCTTATTAGCTTCAGGCCCAAATCTGAGCCGTCAAGAAACTGTTCCAGAGGATGTAAATATCACCCAGTTTTCCCTCTCTTTACTGTTTTCCTTTTTTCTTTTCTTTTTTTTTTTTTGGTTTTAAAGGGCACCATTTTGACAAAACCAACTGGATCAGACCAGCTTCCGTTTGATAGTCTCTCTCTCTCTCTCTCTCTCTCTCTCTCTCTCTCTGCATCTAACAAGGAGAGGACACAGAGCAGATTTGACAGGGCAGCCTACCGCACGTTGCTGTGTGCTATTTCTGGAAAGCAATATTCATGCTTTTTTTTCTTTCCATCTCTCCCTCTCGTCTCTCTCTGAAGCGTAGCTGGTATAGCGTTGCTAAAGAAAATAACCATGACGTAAGCTTTGCTTTCTGCAAAACAGACTTTAAAAATAAAGAGGGTAGAGGGGCAGGGGAGAGAGGGAGGGAAAGAAAGAAAGAAAGAGAGAGAGGGAGAGAGAGAGGGAGAGAGAGAGGCTATAGAACTCAAATAATAAATTGCACTTCTGTAGAGACTCAGTTAATGGATCAGTCTACATAAAGAAGCAACGGAAACATAAGGCTAATTGGCAAAGATAGTGTCGTGATTCAAGTAAAGATGTAAAACAAAGGCAGCACAAAATTCTTTTTCTTTTTTTTTTTTTTTTATTTTAATTTATTATTGAAGAACGCTGAAGCAAGGCCTAATTGGCAAATGTGTCATGTTTGTGTCTCAAGTAAGCACATTTATCAAATCCAATTTTACTCTCCTTGAGGACCTCAGACATTTCTGTCGTGTTCCAGTTTGCAGAGAAATCCGCACCTTGTCACCTGTGTTTACTGCTCTCGCTCTAATCTATCACCGGCCTGGCCCTTTTCAAGTTGCAGTTTTGTATTTATGTTGGGGAAGGCTTCTTGTCATAATTTACTGTGCTATCCAACTGCCTAACAACTCTACAACACACACATTTCTCCAAAGGCGTTTGGGCACATTTATTCACAGGTGATGTTGAGGTCGTGACGATGCCCAAGTCTTTTCTTTTCTTTTCTTTTCTTTTCTTTTTTTTCTGTTTCTTTTTTTTTAACTAATGCTACTCCGTTCTATCCCATAGCTGAATGAACATTTAAATCATGTCTAAAGTAATGAAAGCTCGCCGTCCCTAAAATAGTGTCAGCAAATTGTCAGCTCTAGTATACACAGAAAAATAACTGTTCTATTTTTTTTTTTCTTCTTTTTAAACTGAGCCCTGAAACAAAAGGAGAACCCAGAGGACATGGAGAGAGAGAGGAATGATGGATTTAGCCCCAGTAGCAGGACAAGGTTCCAAGTTTGTTGTTCTCTCTCCTCTTTTCGCGCTCTCTTTTTTTTTTTTTTTTTTTTTTTAAGATATTTCCCCGTATCCTTCCTGATTCAATCTGCTGTTTGGTCTTTTTGATGTTAGTTCGAATGACTGGTGTAGAGATACACGCGAGTGATTCACATCGCCATTAGCCACCAGACAAAACCAGCAGAATACGAATCTGTTGAGTTTGTCTGTACACAATGCGATGTCGAACCCAACAGATACCCAGATTCTTGTCGTGGCCTGTAAGGCTTTACTAACCACTAGGTTTATTTGCCTACAGTCTCCTGCCTACAGACTGAGGGTCAAACAGCCTGTCGTCGCAGATACACAGCCACACATTTCAACATGTTTATCACACTGTGGGGCAGATCAAAGTCTGTCACAGCAGGGTAACACTACACTATCTTTGAGTGTAGAGAGGAGAGGGAGAGGGAGAGGAGAGGAGAGGAGAGGAGAGGAGAGGAGAGGAGAGGAGAGGAGAGCAGAGCAGAGGAGAGGAGAGGAGAGGAGAGGAGAGGAGAGAACGATGCGCTGGGAGCTACAGAGCTGACTGAGAATGTGGAGAGACCTAAAATAGAAACGCTTACTTTTAAAAGCGCAGTATGCCCCCCCTCCGCTCTCCAGCCCCTCCAGTGCATTATTAATCTAGGGTTATTTATAACCTAGTTTTTTTTTTTTCCTTTCTTTCTTTCTTTCTTTCTTTTTTTTTTTTTTGTCACAGGCAGACTTTGTGTTCTGTCACTGGTTCTGTCTAATTTCTACTGGGAGCAAGTGGGGGGTGTCAGGGGTGTGTGGGGAGGTGTGTGGTGGTGGTGGGGGGGGGGGCAGAAAGGGGAGGGTGAGAGAAGAAGAGGAGGAGGAAGCAGAGAGGAAGCAGAGAGGAAGAGAGAGGAAAGCACTGAGTGCTGTTAAATCTAGCAAAGAACCCATGGGGCAGCCATTCTGATGGATGCTTCCAAAGGAGAAGGTACCGTATAGAGTTTATTTTTAACTGGAAGTTCAAACAGAATTCCGGAGCACAGGGATAAGTGTCGCTACAAAGGCGCCCCAGAACAGGAAGTATAAAGTATAAAAAAAAAAAAGATTCAACGAGATTCCCAGTCACTGGGAAAAATGGCAGTGCCTGAAATAATTGGTTTTGGCAACAAAAGCCACTGCTGACTCTTCCCTTTTTGGCACATCCTTTAACTTTTCATCATTATGTCACCGCATCAAACAAACAAATGTTTCTCGACTTAGCCAGATACCCGTTTTGTCAAAGCCGGTTGTCTCTGCAGACCAAAAACACATTTCTCCTGGCTGGTTATTCCACTTGGTTGTTTGCCACACATGTATGGTCGCAGACTAATTGGTTTGATTGCTCGATTAGAATGAAAGATTTCCGGTGGCCTCCGTCAAGAAGATTCATGTCCTCTGAAGGGAACAATCCATGCCTTTGTGTAACGGAATCTCGCGAAGACTTGGAACGAGGGTATAAAACAGCGCCCGGCTCAGAGACTGGGAAGGCTGGCATAATTAGACGACTCAAAGCTTGCAATGGAGTGTGACAGCCGGCAAGCTTCCCTCAGGAGGTGGATGCATCTCTCTCCCTAATGGAGAATTTGCAAATTCAAAATAAAAATAACGTCATCAGACAAACACACTGTCATGAAAGCTTTGTAGGAGACCCTCTTAGCTTTCCCAGTAACAAACCCTTGGTACTTTTTTATTTATATATATATATATATTTTTTTTTTTTGGTGTTTATTCATTTTTATATGATCTCTCAGATACCTTATATGCCATGACAGTTTTACTCCAGCCTCTACAAATCTGATCTATGTACATTTTTAAAAGTAGTCCTTAGACCTTTGAAATGAAATGCTGTTTTGAAGGGATCAGGGCGAGCATACCTCTTTCATCACAAGCAAGAGAGAGTTTTGTGTGTGTGAGAACAGCAGCAGAGCGAGAGAGAGAGAGAGAGAGAGTGTGTGTGTGTGTGTGTGTGAGAGAGAGATAGAGAGAGAGAGAGAGAGCTATTTTTATCCTCTCCACTGAGCGATTACAGTAATCCATGGAGTAGGATATAATCTGATGAGGAAATCTGAATGTTTTTTTGCTCTCCGTCACCCCCTACCCTACCCCACAGCACGCTCTCATTCATTGATTAGCCCTAGCTGGCTTCTTTATCCAGAAAACTCTTCTCACCTATCGTCCTCTGCCTTCATCCACCTCTCCCTCCCTCCCCCTCCCCCCCCCCCCCCTCCACCACCCCTCCCCTGCTGCCTTCCTCCTCTTCTCTTCCCTCTCGGTTTCTGCCTAGGAACCTCACCCAACTGTTATGCAACGTTGTCATTTATTCTTAATGAGGAGGTACCACTCTCTCTCGCTTCTATTTTCATCTCGTCAAGGTTGCAGAAGCTCTAACCTGTAATATAAATATATATATATATAATTTTTCTTTTCCACCAGAGGTGATAATGGGAGTGAAAGATTTTTTTTTTTTCCTTCCCTGATCACACTTGCAAACAGCATCATAAATCAGTAATGTCAATAGTAACCTTTGGTACAGAAAAACAAACCTAAATACTGTTACGGGACATGCATTTTTTTTTTTGTCTCTCTCTTATGTAAAAGCAGTCTCCCATGGCTTCAAATGGAATGTGAGAATAGGATTGTAGCTGATTAAAGTTTTTGCTCCGTGTTGCAACCATAAGATCGGTGGATATTTCCTTTGGTGCAGCCGCACCACTGACTGGTTGTTCGGGTTCATTTCAGACCATACTCACACAATGTGTGGGTGTAGAGTTTGTGTCTGTGTCCGTTTGTGGAAATAACAGTCACGGCGGAGTCTCCCCTCACTGTCCAGGCATTGGTCAAACTGCTGCCAGTTTAAGTATGACTTTGCCACTGTGGTCTAATTGGATTTCCTTGCAACACATATACAGACAGTCCTATGGGACACGGAAATCCCCTTGGCCTGGTCTCCTAGTTTTCGGCCCAGTAGTCTTGGCGCAGTTCTCTCTCTTCTCTAGGCCACTTCTTCTTCTTTTTCTTCTTCTTCTTCTTCATCTTCTTCTGATGATGGTGATGATGATGAAACGTCATCTCTTGTCCAGCGCTTCGAAGTTAAAACGAGGAAGAGCATCGAATACTTAATCTTCTTGTATGTCCTCTTAAAACTATTTTTTCCCCTCCTTGATAGTTTCCCTGGTTGTATATTTAAGCACTAATAACCAGCTCTGAGTGGTCTCTTGAGGTTTCTATTTATATTTGTTCCCTTTTTTTTTTTTTTTTGTTCCTCTGTTACACAGACACTTTAGCTGGCCAAGTTTGTTAAGGGTTTTTTTCCCCCCTGGTTCACATAGTCAGAATTGGGGCAATTTACTTGACAGTTTTTTTTTTTTTAATTTGTTTTTTTTGTATTTTTGGGCGGGGGGGGGGGGGGGGGGGGGGGGGGGGGGGGGTGTTGGGGGGTGGCTCTGCTTTATGAAGATATAACCTAAATTACGATGCTGTTTTTTGCCTTTGAAGAGTATGGTGCCTGATATAACGAATGCAGAAATAGGGCTAGGTTTTCTGAAAAGAGGCAGCTACCTCTCTGGTAATCACTTGGGGACTGTTCTGGGTTTGATCTGTTTTCCTTCGAGTTTTTTCCTCATTCTATCATTGCTTTTTTTGACCAAAAAAAAAAAAAAAAAACCCCTTCTCACCAACTAGTTGAGTGTATAAAGAAAGTATTTCCTGAATTCTTTTGGAAGCGCTCCAGAACTTTCCCTTTGCAGAGAAGAATAAAAGCTGTCATTCTGCACTTTGTTCGACGGTGTCCTGAAATCTCGGCATTAGTCATTTCCATTAGTCTTTTTTTTTATTATTATTATTATTATTATTACTCCATTGATCAGTCAACCCCAAGGTCACGGAGGCAAGCGAGAAAAACCTATTTGCTCAAAGGCAACACAACTTGAGTGCGCAACAGGTTTGGAAATACGCCACCGCGTCAGCGACAAACGCTTCATTCATGGAAAGCGTCTTCGCCAGATCCTTGGAGGTGTCTCGGGAAATCTGTGTTAAGCTCATTTGGCCTGTCGCAGGACCTGGCCCACAGACCACGGCTTTGGGATTCTGCTGACGTCAAACGTTTGACACAGTCAATCAGGACCGGAGGCCTAGAGGGGAAAGATGAGGATATATTTAGACGCTGACTGATAAAGGGGGAGGGCTAATCTGATTTGGAATAAGCCAAACTCTTCCGTTTGGCCCCCTACAGAAAAATTGGATCATTACCTTGTTGGTAAACTCCGCTCAATGCTAGAGATTTTTATCCGTGCCATAGAGTGGTTAAGCGACCACTGAGTTAGTCTGTTTTCAGCAGTGAAGGTCTTGTGTCCAGAACAATCCCTTTGGACTTTTGTTTTCTGGTGTACGTTTAAAGACACTGGATGGAACTTTCCAGGCTGTGTTTTAAATGTAGCAAAACACAACCTTCAGTCATGCAAGACTGAATAATGCCATTCATAATTAATTAATGGGTTTTTTTGGGGGGTTTTTTTGAAGTCTCAAACTAATCATCGATTCACATACCCCACTCTGTCCTTGACAAGCAGCACAGGGAAGCTAATCTAGTTTAAGATGAAAACAGCCATTAATCAAATAGAGTTAGTTTTTTTCTTTTTTCTTTCTTTTTTTTTTTTTTTTCCTTTTTCCAAGGAGCTATGTGACTGCGAATGACCTCGTACAACCTTCCTTGACCTGAACAATACAAAATATTGAAAGCTTTGAGCTTGACTAATTGAACTGAAAAAGACTGATGTTGTTTGGTTAGCCGAATTGCTTGCGTAGTGTTTATTAAGGGCCCTAAAGCATGTATTTGTGGAGTCAGAGAAAGGCAACATGAGGTGGGGTTGGGGGGGGGGGGGGCAGTAAGCACGGAAGTCTTTGCTCATTTATCATTGAGCATAACATTCTCTTTGTGCTTAGCACCCACCTGAGACCAAACACAAAGGGGAGGGGACAGGGTCGGACGGGAGGGGGAGGGGGAGGGGGAGGGGGGGGAGAGGAGGTGAAGGGCAAAAAAGATGAAAAAGCAAAAGAAAAAAATGCAGGGTAGCGTGGGAGAGCGGTCGGTCGCGGACCATTGCTGGCCTCCTCCAACACGGTTTATCTCACCTCTCATCTGAAGGCTGTACAAAAAACGAAAGATGAAGTGATGATATGTTTATGACATACGTCGGCCAAAGTGAAATAAATGCAAAACTGCAGTTTACGCTCAGGAGTGCTTTACTAAAAATATGTCGCCGTTATGCGACGCGTGACCATCGGAAACGCCTGTCTCCACGAGTTCATCCGTTTCCATGCTATGGAGTAACATGTACGCATGTCAGTTATTAGCTTAAAGAATCATTTATCTAGCTGTTATATTGAATTAGTGCTTTGTTCCAGTGCCTGAATTAGATGCCCTCTTTCCATCCAGATGAGACATTTCAAGACCCCACTTATGCATCAGAAGGATATTTAACTGTTCGTCTGCGATTTTTTTTTTTCGTATTGTTCACTGTGATTAGTTCAGATTAACACCCTGCAACCTTATTTCCGTAACACAGCCTGAAACTCTCCAGCCATATTAAGGGAGGCTTTGTTTGTTTGTTTTGTTTTTTTTTCTGACACTGCATCTGCGGATAAAGGGTCCAATAATAAAACAGTGACGCTGAGAATTCCCATGACCTCATCACAATGCTAGGTAGGTAGGTAGGTAGGTAGGATGTTAGGTAGACTTATTAATCCCCAATTTCCCTCTGGACATGCCATCGATGCCAGGTTGGCGCGTGGGTCCTCAGAGCTTGGCACCGAAGCTCCTCTGGATGACCTAGCTTGGTTCTCTTGGCCAGTGACGGCGGTCGTGTCGAACACAAAAGTCCAGCGGATTTGGGCTGCTCTTTAGAGCCGTAATCATCTCCATTGCCCCTAGGCTTTGTCTCCATACCCTGGATTATGTAAGCAATTGACCCATGTATCAATAGCTGCCTGCCGTTATTAGCGAAGTCAGTGGATGTCGCGTGGCATTCCGTTTTGGACGACCCCCATAAGGGTTAAGTCCCGGAGGACACAGACTGCTACACCGTCTCCTAAACACCACACACAGTGGCTTCCAGTTATGGGCAGACATTTGCACGCGCGCGCACGCGCACACACACACACACACACACACACACATGCACACACAGACTCAGAGGCAGATATGGTAAAGGTGCCCAGACAAAGACAAATGTCAGCGTAGCATTTGCAGACAAGGCGTCCGTCCAGCCTTGAATGCCTTCCATCACAACGCCACACACACGTTCTTATGTAACTCTAGTATAACAAAGTACATATTAAATAAATCATCGGATACACGCGGTGTTTGTACAGTGGAACGACATCCTGCTCCGGCAAACTCCAGTGTTCCTTACTGAAACTGCTTTTACTCAACGCGATGTTTAACCGTCAAGCACAAGAGCATTCAGTTCCGTTTTTCATACCCTGTGGCTTTAGAGGTTGTAATGGTGAATTTCGAATTGCGTTTGTGACAGACCTCTTCCCGACTGATAGTGTTTGTGAAACGTCTGATGGGTGTACTGTTTTGTCATTTAAAAACCTGCCATTCTTTTGAACCTCTTTCACTTTCAGGGGCCCGGGAACTGTGTATTCAAATGAAATAGCCTACATAGTAAAATAGGTCCATTGAACAAATGAATAAATCCAACACGCTTTCTCTCTCTCTCTCTTTCTCTCTCGCTCTCTCTCTCTCTCTCCCACAGCCTTGGATGTGAAGACCCCTCTCCCGACCGGGATGCAGAGCCCAGTGAGTGGTGGCGGTGAGCAGGGCGGCGGCGGTACCGGTCCGGTGGACCTGCGCACGGACCCCCGTCTGTCCGGCCTGGGCGCGGTGGACCCCGCCCTCAGGGAGCAACAGCTTCAGCACGAGCTGCTCCTTCTCAAACAACAGCAGGAGCTACAGAAACAGCTGCTCTTCGCCGAGTTCCAGAAACAACACGAGGTCCTCACGCGCCAACACGAGGTTCAGCTTCAAGAACATCTAAAGGTACGTCAAAAGTGAAGAGCACTGCATGTGTGTGTGTGTGAGAGAGAGAGAGAGAGAGAGAGAGAGAGAAAGAAATAGGGTTCTGCTATACTCTTGGGTGTACATGGCAAGTTACTTTGTGTGTAACTGAATACTGCACGTAGCGGCTTGTAATAAAGTGGATGTCTATATTGCGCAAGGCCTGATAGTATTTTGTGTTTGTTTGTGAGTGTAAGCAGATCAGTTTGTGTCCTCCTCCCTTTTTTTTTAATTTTTTCTGCGTTACTATGCTCTATTTCTTTTTTTCTTTTTCTTTTTTTTTGTAATCGAAACTGCTCCCGCCCCCATCCCCTCTTAAATGTGATTGGATTGCTCTCTTTCACACTGTCTTTATCTCATTCCAATCGCCTGTGACTCATCCTGTGTTCCCGACTTCTCCCCCCCCCCCCCCCCCCCCATCTCTGCACGCGTCTGCTTCATCTGACCTCTGACCTTCTGTCCTTTCGACCTTGAGCAGCAGCAGCAGGAGATTCTTGCGGCCAAACGTCAGCAGGAGCTGGAGCAGAAGAGGAAGCTGGAGCAGCAAAGGCACGAGGAGTTGGAGAAACAACGACTGGAACAGCAACTCATCATGCTCAGGAACAAAGAGAAAGGCAAAGAGAGTACGCCGCTAACTCCTGTTTTACATCTACAGAGCATCTCTCACGCACTAGCGTTTGCGCTGCCTCGTATATTCATAGCATTAAATCCATTTGAAACCTGAAAGAGAATAGCGAGGAAAAACTGAGCTCTCCCTTCAGTCAGGACTTTTTCTTTTTTTTTAATGCATCTCAGGCGCTCGTACGAGTATATGTATGCAGTGATTTCTATGTGAGTAGGAATATTTTGATACACATCAAACTGTGAAGCAGTTAAAAGGACAGATTGTTCCTCGCAATAGTGACTTGGTTGTAGAGAAACCATTCGGCGCTGTGCGTCGTCAAATGGATAACGGAGGTGACGTTTGTAAGCGAGAAGCCACGCGGACAAAGTCTCGCTGTAGTCTAATGTAATCCCCGTCGGTTAAATGAATGTTGAGATTTTGTTTGTTTGTTTGTGGTTTTCCAGGTGCCATCGCCAGCACGGAGGTGAAGCTAAAGCTTCAGGAGTTTCTTCTGAGCAAAAAGGAGCCAACATCTGGTGGACTGAACCATTCCTTCCCTCAGAAATGCTGGTGAGTGTGATATCACTCTCATCTTCCTCAATTATCTCATTTCGTGGTGCTCCAAAGCAAGTTAGCTAAGCGGCGATGATCAAAACATTTTGGAAAAACTATGAAGTTTTTTTGTATGTCTACCTCATGTTTCGGTATCTTGCAACGCACTGGATCCAGCAGAAGCGTTTTACCTTTGTCACGACTTGTTTAAAGTAAGGGCTTTGAAGGAACACGCTGAGATGTAATGGTTTTGATCAGTGCTGAGTTTGAAGGCGTTTTGGATCGATCAGTAAATGGGTCGATTGGGTAATGGTTTGATGGGTTCATGTGGGCTTTCAGGGGTGCCCATCACACGTCTTTGGACCAGAGCTCGCCCCCCCAGAGTAACACCCCAGGAACACCACCCTCTTACAAACTACCACCACTACTGGGGGCCTACGAAAGCAAAGATGACTTCCCCCTCCGCAAAACCGGTACCTGTTTTTTTTTGTTGTTGTTGGGTTTTTTTTCCTTTCTCCTTTGTTTTGTGCATGAGTGTGTGTGTTCCAGTTTGTTTTTGTTTTGTTTTTTTTTTTCAGTGGTATTAGTGCAGGAAAGATGCTCAGGTGTATGTGTGGGTGAAATGCCTCTTTTTGTGTAAGTGTGTGGTGGCAGATTCGGATATGTGTTTGTCGTTCATGAATGATGAACGTACGCTCCTCTTGAATCAATGATTTCTTTCTTTTTTTTTTTTTTTTTCTTATTTGGAGTGAGGTATATTTGTGTGTAAACCGGCTCTCCCGTGGGCAGTCCACACGCTTTGAGTCAGACTGAGTCATCAGAGTAGCTACAGACCCAGACCTGTGGGCTGTACAACTCATAGACACACATACACACACACACACACCTATTATCTGTGCTATGCCCATATAACTATTATGTATGTTATGTTCCTGCACACCCACATACTAAACACCTCCACATTCAACACATATGTGAATAAAGTACTTGACTGTATAATTTTCCTACTTTTCTTATTTCTCTCATTTACTCTGCGCATTGCTACTACTGTGGAAACACACTAAACCAAGTTCATTGTATAATCTGATCTGATAGTGTGTGTGTGTGTGTGTGTACGTGCCTGCAATTTCCATTATCTCGCTCTCTGTCCCTGTTGGCCCTCCCTTTTGCACACACTTTTATTTTTAATCAAATTAAATCCATACTAAAGCCACTGATAGCATTAGGCCCAAAGCCCTCTCTGTTCCACCTAGTCAGGAGGCCAGTGACGCATAGGCACACCCAGAAAAAGCGTCTGCCGCTGGCCAATCAAGTCGCATTACTGACCTTGCTTTTGCATAATTGCCCCAATTTCTGAATTTGTTCTTTTTTTTTTTTTGTCCCTCCTAGCATCCAAATTCCCTCCATTAGTTTAATGTGTTCTATCACTCACTGCATCGGTGGAGTTAAAAAAAAAAGAAAAAGTGATGGAAGAGGAATTATCTTTAGTTCTGTTTTTTTTTGTGTTGTGAAATTGAACATTTGTGTGTGTGTGTGTGTGTGTGTGTGTGTGTGTGTGTGTGTCGTGCTTGAGGACGTATATTCATGACCTGACACCTCACTGATAATGGCTCCTCTCCTCTCTCCCCCTTCATTCTTTCTGTCCCAGCCTCTGAGCCCAACCTGAAAGTTCGTTCACGGTTAAAACAGAAGGTGGCTGAGAGACGGAGCAGCCCACTGCTCAGACGGAAGGACGGGACTGTGATCAGCACCTTTAAGAAGAGAGCCATTGAGATCTCAGGTATATAAAACTCAGACAGACAAACATGCTTTCACTGAACCCAGATACAACAGTGTCGTGTCATGCAAATGAAACGACCGACAGTATTGTAAGACTGATTGTTGGGTCTAACATTTTGTTTCTTTACAGCCGAAATGAGCTGTGATACACCAAATAAATTTCGCAGTGTTTGTGTTTCGGAAACTCTACCCTGCTGCGTACGTCAGCCATGTTACGTGGTTTGAATCATAACACGCGGTTGGGGGTTAGCAGTTAGCATTACACTGGCGCAGTCCATTTCATCCACCCCAGGAGACAAACGCAAGGGTCAAACCGGTCCCCGATTACACCCCCCCCCCCCCCCCCCCCCCCCAAGCACTTTTATTATCATGCTTGTGCAATAAACCGAGGCTCTCATGGGAGGCCGTCCATGAAAACAGATGCTTAAGTGGTACCGTCGCTAGTGTTTGTTGTCCCTGGTTCTTCGTTTCATGTGCTAATGAAAGCAGATGAGCTTTTTGGGCTAAAAATAGCTTTATCGGTGGCTGGCAGAAATAGCTCAGTGAGGAGGATGATGGGGGGAGGGGGCAGTGGGTAAGAAGATGGTTTTTACCAAGAGAGGTTTACACAGATTAGCCTTCTTAGCCTGAATAAGACAAATGAGGAGGAAGGCAATCCGGACAAGGGGAGCAGACAAATGGATACGGAAGAACCGATTGGTTATATTTGTGTTAAGGAGAGGTATGTTCTGGGAGACCAAAAAAAAAAAAAAAGAAAGCTTGTAGAAAGGTTTTGTGGACGACGGCTTAGCAGGCACAGTGGGTCAGCGGCGTCCAATAAGTGTAACAATCTTTTGTCTGTAAGAAGGATAATTAAACTTTTTTTTTTTTTTCTTTGTCAAAGTGGGCTACTGGGTCAGCTATCATTAAGTTAAAAAAAACAAAAAAACACTTAAGCAGCGAAAGTTTAAAACGGATTAGTTTAGCAGACCTTGAAAGTGTCACCCACATTTTTCCAGCCGTAGCACGACGGTTGGAAAAGAAATTTATATGTGCTGTTTTAATCCCAATGTATCACTACTCAATAGCTTTAAAGGAAAATTCTTTTTTAGCTGTGGTAATTATCCCCCCCCTCCCCCCTCCCCTTGCTCTGTTTTTGTATATCGCTGATACACAATTAGAAAGGAGACCTGTGGTTTAGGTTGACCTCTTCCATGGAGGAGCTGCTTTGGTTAACTCATCTGATTCACTCTGTGTTGTTTTACATGTTTTACATCATATTTTTAGTTACATGGCTCTGAGGATTTACGTCAGTGAACTTATTGAATATTCATCTTCATTATTTTAGGTGATACTTCCCGACAGCTGGAAAGCACCCCCCGCCCCCCACTAACCTTTCGCTATCTCGTCTTAAATCTCTCACTTCGAAACATTCTTTTCAGCGTCATTAGTATAGTTAGAAATGAAAGCCTTGTCTTTCTATTCGAGGGCTGGGTTGTTGGGTTCAGGGATTTTTGGACGTAGCTGAGCGGTTGTGTGTCATTGCAGTGTCCTCAATGTGCAGCAGCGCTCCTGGCTCTGGTCCCAGTTCCCCCAACAGCTCCAACAGCGCTATTGCCGAGAACGGCTCCAGCGGCTCCGTCCCCAACATCCACGCCGAGGTAAGGGAGAACCGGGGGGGAGGGGCAGACACAGCTCCTCAAGTTTTTTGTTGTTGTTGTTGTTGTTTTTTGCAGCATGCCAGAATATCTGTATCAGTTGAGAAAACTGCTGGGTTTTTGTTTTATTTATGAAGTGCAGTAGGTTTGTTTTCTTACTCATGTCAACGAGAGATCGATGAAGCTAGTAATTATTTCAAGGAATTACGGGGTGTTCCGCGTTGTAAAAATAGTGAGAAAACGGAGAATAGATCAGAGGTGATGGAAAAGACTGACATAGGATACACTGGTTTAATTACTTGAGTGGTGAAGTGTTGTCTCTGATTTAGCCAGATTTAACAGACTACCTTGTCCTCACAAGATAACACGTTGCCTTTATTCTCTGGTGAAATGTTTGGTTATGTGGAAATAAAATAAAGGCAGCTGTAGGACTAATACTGATAAAGGCAGATGGTTAGGTGGACAACCCTTCAGTTTCTTAGTGCCAAGTGGATAAAGGAACATCTTAACCTTGACAGAGAGAGAGAGAAAGAGGTTTTCCAAAGGGAGTCAGAGAAGAAGGCTGAAACATCTTGAGATTTTGCCCTGAGTGAACTGTGCTCTCTCGTGCTCTCTCTCCCTCTCTCTCGCGCACACACACACACATACACATACACAGAGTGAGAGAGCTATGCTCTGACATAGACGTGCTTTCAGTCAAAGCTAAACGGAAATTTTGATGAGAGACTGAGCCCAATTGACACGTGAGAATCATGACTACCGAATGTATAACCATACAGCTATACATTATGTAGTCATGAATCCTGAGCGTCTTTGTCGCCGTGGTATCAGGCACAACTGGTTCTTGGTTTATGTATGCATTTTATTCTCTTGCCATGTGTGCGGTTTTCAAGCCCTATGGTACTATACTATTCTTCCTCTTTTTTCTCTCTCTCTTTTTTTTTTTTTGTAAAAGTAAGTCAGTTTAAGAAAGACTTCACTGTAAGTAGGGCAATAAATATAGCGTTCATCAGTTTAAAAGTGAATGATTTTTTTCCGCCTTTTAGACTCTGATTGCTGCCATTCTTTGAATGGCAAAATAGCAACCAATGGTAATGACATAACGACCACCTCATTACCCCGCTGTGTGCGTACGTACCTCTCCCCAAAATAGTCCCCGGAGATCGTTATTCCGGCGCCGCTGTAGCCCCTTTCGTCCACCCGGGCAAATTGATGGAGGTGAAAGAATAGAGCGATGACATCATCGGGCCTGCAAGTAGGGCAGTTTGCCACAAACTTGTCCTCTTTCTCTCTGCTTTCCACCAGGATTCCGTTGACTCAGACGCGAGTGACGTCATTTCTCGAACTAACGACAGCGCTTGCAGCGTCAGCTGTTGCTGCTGTTTTTATGTTTTGTTTCTTTTGAAACGATAAAAATGAAAAGACTCTTTTTTGAAGCCTAACATAAGCAATTTGAACGCTATCACGGCGAACGCGTGAACGAACGAACGAGCAAACAAACGAACGAACAACCATTCGCTCGCTGCACTCTCCTTTTTATTTTGCGCTGCAGCTGTTTAAATGGTTACTTTGCGAACGTGGAGCGTTTTTTAGTCGTCTCCGTACGGGAGAATCTCGCTAATTGCCAGTGTTACTCAAAGAACAATGGTTAGATTTACAAGTCGGAGTTTGTTGAGAAAGGTTTTGTGCATATTAAGAGAACAAGAAACACATGGTTAATTATATTTCCATTTGTGTGATTACATCTCATTTTTGTTTCCTTTCCTGTGTTTGTATGAACAGGAGAATTTGATTGAATGACCAAATCATTTCTTTTTTTTTCTTTTTTTCTTTTTGTGCTTCTGCGGATGAAAAATCATCTGCCGCGGCGGATGAAAAAAAAAAAAAAATCAGCGCTTAATGCCAGAAGTGTTACTCATTCACTTTCATTCGTTCACATTCTGTTTCCTTTTTTTTTTTTTTTTTTCCTCCCTCCCTCTTTTCGAACACAGCAGCTGCGTTCTCTGCACCAGTCGTTGAACGCGGACGGAGCGGCGAGTCCTCTTAGCCTTTACACTTCTCCTTCACTGCCCAACATCTCTCTGGGTTTACCTGCCAACTCCCACATCACTGTAAGTACCATCTGTTTTTACTCTGAGGTGTCAGTCATACCCCCCTTTAAATCAAACAAGACCTGTGCCATCTATCTCTCTCACCCAACCTGCATCCAGCGTCGCCTACGCAAATCACTTGTTTGGCCCGACGTCCAACATCACCTACACAACCATCGCTCACTCAGCCCCGTGTGTCGAAAGTCACCTACGACAATTACTCAACGCCCCCCCCCCCCCCCCCCCCCCCCCCGTCACCCCTGTTAATTGTTCGTTCAACTCTCAAATCAACCACTTACACAAGTTTTCTAATGCAGGGCCGCTACTGTGCGTCATTGTGTGTAAAGCACATGCGGTTCATCCGCCTGCATCATAGAAGTTTAGACAAACAACATATTCTGTCAGATGTGTGTTTATTATGACACATTATTATTTTATAATTACCGGCTGTGATGTGGATTGCTGATATGTTAATTCTGTTCTCTCTCTCTCTCTCTCGCTCTCTCTCTCTCTCTCCCTTTCTATTCTGTCCCTCCTGCGATCTTTCCGTCCCCTCCCTCCACCTCTGAAGACCCCCCAGAAGCTGAGTGCCCAGCAGGAGGCTGAGCGACAGGCTATCCAGACCATGCGGCAGGGCGGAGCTCTGACGGGCAAGTTCGTCAGCACCTCTTCCCTGCCAGCTTGCCTTCCTCCTGGGGCGCCACACGACCCCGAGCCCCCTACGCCGCCCAACAGCCACTCTCATTCCTCCCTGCTCCAGCACGTCCTGCTTCTAGAGCAAGCCCGCCAGCAGAGCGCACTCCTCGCAGGTATACACACACACACACACACACACGCACACACACACACACACACACACATACATACGTACTCACTACACACACTCACACTCACTATACACACACAAATACACAGACACATACACGTACACACACAAATACTCACTCAAGTACATAATGGGGCATAGAACAGTTTAATGCATGGTGTGTCCTTCATATGTAACTAAAAAGCACTACAAAGACCAAACACGTTTATTGATTAGCACATAGCTGAAAAATACCACTTGATTTTCAGTAACGATGACAGGTCACTGACGGTCTCGCTACATTAACTGTAGTCCAGCTTGTGGATGATGTAGTTCCCATACATTTGTTTTTAACCAGTTTAAAAAAAAAAATCATTAGCAAAGCACTCTCTCTGTCACAGTGCCCATGTACGGGCAGTCGCCGCTGGTAACGGGCGAACGGGTATCCAACAACATGCGAACGGTGAACAAGCTGCCCCGGCACCGCCCCCTAAGCCGCACCCAGTCGGCCCCCCTGCCCCAGAGCCCCCAAGCCCTGCAGCATCTCGTCATGCAGCAGCAGCATCACCACTTTCTGGAGAAGCAGAAATACCAGCTAAATAAGGTAAGAGGACCCGCAGATATTGACACAACTACTGTTAAAACGGGGTTATTTATCATACCAATTAGTTTGACTGTGAGCAAAGACAAAGCATTCTGGTTTTGGGATGATAAAATTGCGCCTGTGTTTTGGGTGTGATTTTAGCATTAAAATCGCAACTATTTCCTTAGGATGGTTCTGCTTACTGTAATACGGTAATACGTACGACCCTCAGCGATTTTTGTTACGACTTGACTTCTTTTAACCCTCGCTTCACCAATCAGATCCTCTCGAAAGGGGCGGAGCTTCCCCGTCAGCCTCCCACTCACCCGGAGGAGACGGAGGAGGAGCTCACCGAAACAGCAGAGATGCAGGAGGAAAGAGGGGAGGGGCCAGAGCAGGCGAGGGAGGGGCTTCACCCCGAACAGCGGCTGCAGAAAGACGGCTCGGGCGAGACCTCGCCCCCCTCTGAGCGCCTGGCCCCCCTGAAAGGCGAGAGCACCGAAAGCGATCTGGAGGAGGAGGAAGATGAAGATGAAACCATCGAGCTGAAGGAGTGCGATGAAGAGGGCTCCCCCTATGGGCAGGTGAGGGGAAAAAAAACAAGTAGCTAATAGATAAATAGCGTAATAATCAGCACAACAGACGTTTTGTTTTTGTTCTTGTCATTGGTTGCAGAATTGTTTGAAAAACCTGAAGCCTTTGTGTGAGAATCTTGTTTTTCGGGCATAGCACCTGCGAGGAAAAGTCCCTGAACACCACATTTTAACTGAGCAAATAAAAAAAAACAAAATACCGCCGGCTTTATACACCGCCGCAAGATTTATTAAGAGTTTCCCCCAGTGACTTCCTGTATTTCCTGAGCATATGTGACAACTAAGCACTTTCACAACAAAACAGCCAACAGGGCTTTTAATCCCGCTTAAGAATCGTCTCCTCTGACGAAGCGTCGACCCCGGCTGACGTGTACCGCACGATGTCGGTGTCAGCGTGACGTTTATTCAGAGATTACATACTCATCAGTCGGACAAGCGGCAAAAAAAAAAAATCGAAGCGAGTCGTTCGGAGAAAGATTGAGAATCCGCACAAAGTATAATACCCTCCTTTTTTTTTTTTTTCATTACAACGGTGCAGGGGCTTTTGTTTTCTTCTCTCTCTCTCTTTTTTTTTTTTTTTCATTCCCCCGTCATGCTGTTGCATTACTCCCACAGAGTCTGGGGGTGGGTATACTTTTTTTTTTTTTTTGCCCGGGAGTGCAGGCTATCCCTCTCTCTCTCTCTCTGTGAACGTAAAAAAGACAGAGTGAAAAACCTCTAGTCTTCACCCGCTCGAAAAAAAGAAGAAAAAAAAAACGAGAGAGTACGAGAGCAGCTCCCTGTCTCCCTCCCACCGATGACTCACTGCTGATGCCAAAAGAACAAGCAGGCTCTTGAGAATGAATAGCCTGCAGTGTGTGGATCATGGATGGTCTTTTTACAAATTGGCAAGTAGAGGAGTTTCAGGAGCTCTTCCATGTGCAGAAGTTGCTAAAGCAACCCCCCCCCCCCCCCCCCCCCCCACCCCCGACAAACTTTAGCTCTACCTGCAGATGACAGCACGATAGCCTCTTAGTAGTTCCTTTTTTGTTTTTTGTTTTGTTTTTTTAATGATGCTAGTCTTGCGGTTTCGTTATTTTCGTCAATGCATACGTTCATTCAGTCAGTCAGATGAAAAATAAAGAAAAAAAAAAGAATCCAGTGATCCTCTTGTCACTGGTTATGCCTGGCTTTTATGTTTGCGAATCTGTGATTGCAGTGGTTCACACACACACACACACACAACTGCCTACACATTTGTGTGCAAGTCAGCGCATTCATCACAGTCAACTGAATCAAGATATGGTACTCCTTTTGATTGACACTCTTAACCACACATCTGTGTGTGTGTGTGTGTGGGGGGGGGGTGGTGTGTGAGGGAGAGAGAGAGAGAGAGGAAGACAGACAGAAACAGAGAGACAGAAGCGCAGTACTGCAGTATCCCCCTCCCTTTCTGTGGGATCATTGAGAAAAAAATTTCAAAAGAGCAACACATTTGAATTCAGGCTGCGTCTTCCACAAGCACAGGCAGACACATACGAATCTTCCCCCTTCCCCTCCCCTCCCCTCCCCTCCTCTCTCTCTCTTTCTCTCCCTCTCTCTCTCTCTCTCTCTCTCTCTCTCTCTCTCTCTCTCTCTCTCTGCCTGCATCCTCTGCGCTTTCTCTCTTCTTTTCAGTGAATGGACTCATCTCTGACTCACCTCTTCTTGGTGAATCATCACCCCCCCCCTTCTCTTCCTCCTCCTCTTCCTCCCCCCCCTCTCCTTTCCTCCTCCCCTCCTCAATTCCTCCTCTCTCCTCCAGCCTCCGTCTTCACTTGACTGCCCTACACTTTACACCCAATCAAAGCCCACTGGGGACACAGGCAATATTCCTGATGTGACGGACTGCAGCAGGGTTTGTAACGGGGGGAGGGGTGGGGATGTTGTCATTCCACTCAGACAGCGTTCTCAAACACATCTCCCCGCATTCCCAGTCAGTGAGAGACCTCACCCCTCCACAGTCACCTCCCCTCCAATTCAGAAACACTCAAACACAAAGTACGCCTCCTCCACTGATCTGTATGTGCTTGTGTGCGTGTCTGTGTGTGTCTGTGTGTCTGTGTGTGTGTGTGTGTGTGTGTGTGTGTGTGTGTGTGCGTGTGCGTGCGTGTGTGTGCGCGCGTGTGTACGTGCCTGTGTGCATGTGTGTGCGCGCGCGCGCGTGTGTGTGTGTGTGTGAATACGAAAGAGAGAGAGAGAAGAGACTGTGCTTGCCACTCGTCAAACACTTTGTCTTGAATACCAATGGGCCGCAGAACCACCCGGAAAAAACAAGAGGAAGAATTGAGTTAATGGAGAGAATAGAACGCCGCATCATTTTAGCATCTTAAATAAGAGGAGAAGGGAGGAGGCGGTTTTAGAGGGGAGGAATGGAAGAGGAGCGTACGGAAGAGTTTACGCATTTTTACCTGACATCAGCTTCAAGGACTCATAGTGAGTCACCTGCTGTCTAGAGAGAGAGAGAGAGAGAGAGAGAGTAGGAGAGGGAAAGAGAGAGAAGGACACGACTCTCCTCCCACTGCATGTGTCTCCACTCGCACGTTTTTGCACAGCGCTAGACGCCATTGTCCTGCAATGCCGTGTAGCTCCTCAACTGATACAAAACAGAAACCCCGTGTGTTTACTGTTGGGGAATCTGCTAAGTAGCTTTTTGGCTCCAAGTGGAATCTCTGGATGTGAACATTAACCCCCCCCACATACACACACACACACACACACACACACACACCCCAAGGGCAACTTTACTGTGCTCTCATATTCCCCTTAGGCTAGCCGGGGGAGTTTGTGTTTAGTCTGTTTCGGGCTTCATTTGAACAGCCCCCCCCCCCCCCATCTTTCTCCCCACCCCCGAGTCATAGAAATCTCGCAGGTCATGTCTTATCTGATTTTTCTTTGAGTTGTCAAAGTTTAAATTAAAAAAAAGAAAAAAAAAAGTTTACAAAGTTCACCTAAATGTTTCTTTCACGTTCCCAGTTTGGGGTTTTCATTTATAGAATGCCGTACAGTTGGTTTCCAGTTCACAACTGCTGCCAAAAAAGACTCCAGACTGTCTGTTCTGATCCAGGTGCTTCATCCAAATATTGCAATGCCAAGGAGATGGGTCATTACAGTTCAGAGGATGTCGTGTATATAACTAAATGCTACTGGGATCCTTAACGGGGCCCCGTTTGTTCCTCTTTTTAGTTCCCAGACCAGCAGCACGTCCAGCAGCTTAACGTGTTTCAGGCGTCCTTGTCCATCACCGGCATGCCTCACAGACCTCTGGGAAGGGCCCAGTCTTCCCCAGTCACGTCCAGTCTTAAAGGAGCGCCAATGGGCGAAGTACCCATCAAGCACCTCTTCACCACAGGTACCTGTCTGAGACATTTTTAACGCCTTCAGGAAGTGCATCATAATCCAAATGCCATGTGTCTGTAATGTTATTTTCGGTCTATTGCTTTATTTTTTTGTATATATATATATATATATATGCGCATTTGAATATTGAAATATTTAATCTATGCATATCTTTTGGCGCTAAATCCAGTGTTTGAATATAAAAAAACTGTACTGAATTTATGTTGGGAGTTTTTTGTTTTTTTTTTGTTTGGTTGGTTGGTTTTTTTTGTCACTGTTGTAGTGGTAATCACTGGCAGGGATTTCTCTTGTGAGATTGATCTTGAACGACGAAAAGCTTAGGAAATGCCAAGTTTAACTGGTGTCCCAGAGGTCAAAAAGCTGGTTGATTTAGTAATTATTGGAGATTAAACATTAGGGTGGAGAACTGATGTAAAACATTGTGAATGACTGCAGTGTGCTGCATGCTCTCAGTAACCTGTCTAGTGGACCATAAATCTACATCACATTTGTTTACAACTGCTTTCTCTCTCTCTCTCTCTCTGTCTCTCTCTCTGTCTCTCTCACTCTCTCTTGCTGTCTCTCTGTCTCTCTCTCTCTCTTTCGCTGTCTCTCTCTCTCTCTCTGTCTCTCTCACTCTCTCTCGCTGTCTCTCTGTCTCTTTCTCTCTCTCTCTCCTGCTGTCTCTCTCTCTCTCTGTCTCTCTCTCTCTCGCTGTCTCTCTCTCTCTCGCTGTCTCTCTCTCTCTCTCTGTCTCTCTCGCTGTCTCTCTCTCGCTGTCTCTCTGTCTCTCTCGCTGTCTCTCTGTCTCTCTCTCTCGCTGTCTCTCTGTCTCTCTGTCTCTCTCGCTGTCTCTCTGTCTCTCTCTCTCTCTGTCTCTCTCTCTCAGGGCTAGTGTATGACACCTTTATGTTGAAGCACCAGTGTATGTGTGGAAACACACACATCCATCCTGAGCACGCGGGCCGCATTCAGAGCGTGTGGTCCAGGCTGCAGGAGACAGGGCTCCTGGGCAGGTGTGAGGTGAGTGTTCATAATGAGCTGCTGGATGGATAGCCGCATGCAGTCACACGGGACTTTTTTTCCCCCCATCACACCTTACTGCTAGGTCAAAAGGGGGGGGGGGGGGGTTGAAGCCCTTTAAGAGAAAAGCTGTGCCGTATCATAAAAGACGGCCTTTCTAAATGCTGTTTTTGTTTGTGTTTGTGTTTGTATAAAAGCGTATCCGGGGCAGGAAGGCCACTCTTGATGAAATCCAGACGGTTCACTCTGAATACCACACTCTTCTCTATGGCACCAGTCCACTCAACAGGCAGAAACTAGACAGCAAGAAGCTTTTAGGTGGGTGTGCTGCCTGCTTGCGTGTGTTATTTTTCAGGTAAAGCATCACATCTTGACTTTGTCCGTTGGCTTGTTTGTGTGTGTGTGTCTGTGTGTGTGTGTGTGCGCGATCTCGGACATTCGCCTCCCGTCAAGTTCGGGCTGCACTTTCTTTTCGCCGCACTCAGTCGCCCGTAACCCGAAAGACGCTCACCTAACAGACACCTGTGATGTGTCCAGCTTTAGAAAGTAACCCCACCCCCCCCTCTAAAAATCACCCTCCACTTCTAGGCCAATGCATTTCTTAATGCAAACCTCCTCTGACAGACAAAGGGGTATTTTTAGACCCCAGACGCTTACACACCTCCGCCTCTGACTCACAAGCGAAGAGAGACAGGCGAGGGTGGGGTGGACTCCCATCAACGGAGGACGGGAATAGAGGTGGCGGGGGGGGGGGTTGTTAGTGGTACAACTGTGGAAGATGGTCTTTTTTTTTTTTTTTTTTTTTTTTTTCTTTTGTGTTTTCAGAGACAGAGAAAGAGAGAAATGTCTTAACCCTGAAACCTCTTCTGTGGTGTTTTTTTTTTTTTTTTCTCAGGTCCGATCAGTCAGAAAATGTACGCCGTCCTTCCATGCGGAGGCATCGGGGTAAGTAATACGTCCGTCTGTCCAATCCCTTCTTACATATTACGCGTTTAAAAATCTGTTTGTGACTCACAGCACATATCACAGTGAACAACAACACCGTGAATAAACTCCATTGGCTTTGCGATATCAGAAGTTTGATCCGATTTCTGTTTCAGCCACTTGCGTTTTGGGGGGAGGGGGGGGGGGTGACCCTGAGTCTTTTAATGGGGTCGTCGTTTCTCTGTAGGTGGACAGCGACACGGTGTGGAACGAGATGCACTCGTCAGGAGCCGTGCGGATGGCGGTGGGCTGCGTCATCGAGCTTGCCTTTAAAGTGGCCGCAGGAGAATTAAAGGTAAAACTCTGTCCGTGTCAAGTCGCCTCCATTCAGCTCAGCTACATTTGTTACTATAAACAGTATCCCAAATTGGCTTATAGTTCAGACATCTCTGTGAAAAGCTGAACGGATTGCGACACCTCGTCAGCAACTCCGATGCTGTTTTATTTTGTATGTCAAGTCCATGCTTTAATACGAAATATAAAATGTGCCAGAGGGTTTGAAGTTGACGTGAAATTTTTCATTATTCTATGAACAGAATGGTTTCGCCGTAGTTCGTCCACCCGGGCACCACGCCGAGGAGTCCACGGCCATGTAAGTCCTTCCAGAGTGGGTTTGACGTCATTTATAATATCTCACGGTCGTTTATGATCGATTCTGACCGATTCTCATAACCCGCATGGCCCCCCGATCAGACGGGACAACGTTAGCAGTTCAACTAGTAGTTCACGAAAAAAGATTACGGAAAGATCACGACAGACGCTGCGCCTGTCTCGTATGATGTCGTATGCTCGCGTCAGACGTGTGTAGGTTGAAGAACCAAACATTCAGGGCAGTGTTCCTGTCATAGCAGAAAATTCCAGGCAGCTTTTTAAAGTTTCAAAACGTAACCACTTTGGGTCTTAGATTCAAGACATAGAGCGTAGGTGAATTAAATAATTGATTTGATTCATTGAGCGAATGGAGGGCGGTTTTTATGCGATGAACTCAAGTCCGTGTCTCTCTCTCTGCGTCTGTAGGGGCTTCTGCTTCTTTAACTCAGTGGCCATCGCAGCCAAGCTGCTGCAGCAGAAGTTAGGCGTGGGGAAAATTCTCATCGTGGACTGGGTGAGTATATCAGAATTAGAGTAGCTGTACTCAGTGTACGGCATACAGTCCCATTGGACGGCACAATATGGGCAAAGTACTCTCATCAATATTCTGTGAAGAAATTAACCTATAAACGGTTTGCTCTAACTCAGTGGGTCACCGACAGCTCTAAAAAAGGTCATGGTGTTTATCAGTCCAAATAGGGCTCGCACACACACACACACACACACACACACACACACACAGGTAATTGATTTTAGTTAAGTGAAAACAGTTGCCTGATTCCAGAGAGACAATTCCTTTTATGTTAAGATTGTTCCAACACTGTAGGAGGATACACTCAGAGACTTTATTTGAGTATGAAACCAACAGCCCTCTTGCTCTGGGTTCCAGTTTATTAAAATCCATCCGTCTTCTTCCGTCCTTCCTGTAGGACATTCACCACGGCAACGGCAGCCAACAGGCCTTCTACAATGATCCCAACGTGCTGTACATTTCACTGCATCGCTATGACGACGGCAACTTCTTTCCTGGCAGCGGCGCGCCCGAAGAGGTACTATGTCACATCTCAGTCTCTTAATGTCATTTTTGCCAGTAGACATAAAGAGGAACTTGCAGCAAGGAAAAAAAAACAAAAAAACTGTCAGTTGTTTTATAAAGGAAACATTGGTGCTTGTTCTGACTCATAATAATATTTCACAAATATTAAAAAAAAAAAAAAACAAAACACATGTAAGCAGGCACTCAAAAGCTCCCCGTAGAGACCACTTAGTTTAGCTCAGATATGTTTACATTTAGTTTGATTCAATTTATAGTTCAATTTCATTTGTAACACCTCAGTTTCATCCTGTTCTGATATAAGCAGCGTAAAACCAAGAAGTGCTCTTTTAACAATTTACCCGAATTCCTCCCTCTGACAGGTTGGCGTCGGACCTGGATTCGGGTTCAATGTGAACATAGCGTGGACAGGAGGTGTGGACCCACCCATGGGTGACGTGGAATACTTGACAGCTTTCAGGTATTTGATGCATTGACGTCTGCTCTCGTCATCTCAGGCGTATTCGGAGCCTTGGGTCTCCGGCGTTTTTTTTGTTTTTTGTTTTTGTCATTCATACAGTCGCGCTGGCTGAAAATGCCAGCGGTGAGTCAGGATCTCTGAATTGCGGGGAGATGATAACTGTCACATTGGTCAGGCATTTTTTAATGCACAAGAGTTCAGCAGCAATCAAAATCAGTTTCATTTTAAAATAGAAGGGGGTGGGCAAGTTTCATCGCAAACGTTCTGAAGGCTTTCGTGTGAAAAAAAAAAAAAAAGCTGACACGATTCCAGGCGGTTGTTTCACGTTAACATAACATAAATGTAAGTAATTAAGTATGTGCTTCAACACTGTGAGTTTCAGTGTTGGTCCCCAAACACCTTTTTTTTTCCCAATCTTGGCTGAGAAAATGTCTCCTTATCTAAATAACAAAACATGCCGACACACCAGCGTATGACGTAATCATCCCCACGTAGTAAAAAGAAACGTGGACTCACTCCAGAAAACAATTAACATTCCTTAAGATTATAAATCTAATGCTGATAGGAATGGCTAATGTGTGCTTTTCCTGTGAGGTTGCATGTTAGTAGACAAACCATCCTGTGTCTGATACAGGGAGGAAATGACTGAGAAGTGAGTGTCTTTACTCCCAACGTAACCCTCAGTATTCCCTACGTAACCCTCACTCTCGCAACCTCAACCCGTGTCTCCTTCTCCACGCCCATGCCGATGGCTCTTAGGTCATTTAAAAATGACTCTCTCTCTCGCTCTCTCTCTCTCTGTCTCTCTCTCGCTCTCTCTTTCTCTGTCTTAAAAGGACGGTCGTGATGCCCATCGCCAACGAGTTTTCGCCAGACGTGGTCCTGGTGTCGGCCGGCTTTGACGCAGTGGAGGGCCACCAGTCCCCGTTGGGCGGATACAATGTAACCGCCAAATGTGAGTAAGCAATACATCAATAACGCCATCAGTAACACTTGTCCATCTGTGCTCCCTTACTCGTGACCATTCACAGAAACCTCAGCGCTTAGTCACTGGCGCGAAGAATAAAATCAAAGCGTTTGCATTCGTGTCGCAGCATTTCCGTTTGACACACAGCATGGCTTTTTCCTCCCGTTTAGACTGTTCCGGGTTCACCACCAGGAGAAACATTGATTTTAGTACTCTCCGCTGATTCATTGAAGTTCTCTGGTTTCCTTGTGTAAGCGGCTGATGGGACGGCCATAGAGCAGTGTTTTTTGAGACTCGTCATGTACATTGTGACATGACATTAAATTATTATCAGGAGTAGTAGAGGCTGTTAGGTTAATGGTCAGTTTTAAAGCTTTGGTCTGAGCAGTTGGCTTAGTTGTAGTGGTTAAGACTACTGAGGATTTAGATACTCGCTTGGGTAGCACCGGTGTGCTTAAAGTTTGCCTCTGCTGCCCCCCTCTGGCAAGCAGTGGGATAACATCTGCAGTGAGCTCATGATATAGTAGCACGGTGAACTTAAACATTTCCAAGAGCTGGCACCAATCTGTCATATGATTAATCAATCTTTTTCAGTCTTAAATCTTAAACAGATACTTGAAAGGATACATTTTTGAAGCACTTTCTGGTTAGCTTACCACCACACACTCATTTTCAGGAGTATTAGAAACAGCCTGCACTGGAGCACATTAAGACTTCTGCTTATCTGTTCCCCTCAGGTTTCGGACACCTAACGAAACAGTTGATGAAGCTGGCCGGTGGGCGTGTGGTTCTAGCCCTTGAGGGTGGGCACGACCTCACAGCCATCTGCGACGCCTCCGAGTCCTGTGTCTCCGCCCTGCTGGGAGACGAGGTACCGCCCTCCATCAATCTGACATTTTTTAATGCAGATGTAACCATACGTATGCATTGAAACACAAAGTTGCTTTTTGTTTTTATTAAACATGGTTTGAATTAAGATCAAGTTCATCTCAATTCAATAACGGTAGAACTGTTTATTGTAGAGCAAATTGAAGAAGGTATTGAATTTCTTTTGTCTGTGTTGTTTTAGCTGGATCCTCTCCCCCAGTCTGTTCTGCAGCAGAAACCCTGTCCAAAAGCAGCAGCCTCCTTAGAGAAAGTCATTCAGATCCAGAGTCAGTCCTAACTCTTTACTGGATTTTGTATGTGTATGTGTGTGTGTGTGTGTGTGTGTCCATATGCCTGTATGAAGGATAAAGAGTGAGAAAGAGAGAGCGAAAGAGCGAGAGATAAAGAGAAAGAAAGAAAGATTGATGTGATCAGTGAGTCAGAAAGGGACTAAGACAAATGGTTGTTTATTAATCTCAGATTTGTTGTGCCAGTGAGCTGCTTTTTGTGGGTTATTGATGACTCTCTCTCTCTCTCTCTCTCTCTCTCTCTCTCTCTCTAGGTAAACACTGGAGCTCTCTACAGCGGCTCGCCCCTACAGTGGGTCAATCCCTTTTGGACGCCCAGAGGAGGGAGAAAGACGAGGCAGACACTGTCACCGCCATGGCCTCGCTGACCGTTGACACCGAACCGACCCCGGTTTCCACGGAGACCAGCAGGTACACTGCACTCACATCAAAGTCTGAAAGCACCTTTTTTTCCCCCCCAATAGTTCAAATTTGGGGCGAAACGCATTGCACGGAAACGCACGCATTTTTACGTTCTGTCGACACAGGGTTGGGCAACGATTCATTTGATTATGACCTGTTGGATCATACTCAGTTAATAGGGTATTTGCTTTAGATAAGAGAAATGTAGAACCGGTTTGACCGTTGGAAAGATGAGTAACAGTGTACACGGTTTTTGAACGGATGTTAAAAAGAAAAAAAAAAGACTAATCACAGTTATAGCAGAATGCTAACAAACAAAACCTCCATGCTAGCAATTTCAACGTAATCTCAAATTTTTCATTAATCGCGCCGTTAACCTCATCCGGTTTCGTCTGCTGTACACGTCTCATTAAAATGTATTTAACATGAATCTTCCTCTTCTTTCCACTGTAGGTCTACAGAAGAGCCTATGGAGGAGGAGCCAGTGGTGTAGTCAGGGGGGAGAGAGAGACGCAAACCTGTCACCAGTGACCCTTTGTTCACGCCTGTTTGACAACAGACTACTTAAAGTCACACCCTCTTTTCCACCTCCCAGCCCACTGATTGGTTCCCACGCCATGGTTCCCACCACTCATTTCCAGGTGCTTGACGGACAAGCGACGAATCCCGCCTCCCCACTCACCTTTTGCTTTGCGAAGGTTCGAACTTCCCCGCGTGGGTGAAAAGGGGAACGGAAGGGTGAAGACGTGAGATTTCAGCCGGGGGTGTCTAACGGTCAGCGGGCGGACAAACAGGAAAGACAGGGGACCCTTTGAGAGGCCTTTTCTGTATTTTTCTCTTTCTCTTCTAATATTTTGAGCTTGGGAAGCGAGGACAAAAACAACGAAAAAAAAGAAAGAGAGAGAGAAATGGATAACGCTGGGATGTTGTCAGGGCAACAGACAAAAAAAACAAACAAACAAACAAAAAAAAACCTTTGTACATTTCCTATGATACTTTTTACTTGAGACATTTGAGATGGAAAAAGCCAACAAAGCAGCAAAAATTATTTCAACAATATAAAAGACACAGATAGACACAGGCATTCCTTTTGTTCCTAACAAGAAGGAAGAAAAAATTGTTTTGAACACGTGACAAAAACTAGCTCTCTTTTACAAAACGTGTGTACCTCTCTGCCCTGTCACTTGGTTATATTTGTTAGTCTGTACAATAATTTGTTCAAAGAAGCACACACACACACACACGACTGTGTGTACTGTATATGTGTACTTGCGCGCACACACACACACATATTCACACACACACCCACATATATATATACATATATATATATATATATATATACAAAATATTGAATATTCCCTTTATTGTTATTTTGATATCAGCTGTGGTTGGATGTGGAGGTTGAGCCTGCAAAACTCTGGCCGCAAAAGTTGACATTTTTCCTTTTGCTTTGGCCAATCTTCTTCTTCTTCTTCTTCCTCTTCTTCTTCTTCCTCTTCTTCTTCTTCCTCTTTTTCTTTTTTTTTGGACGCTCCCTCCATTTTGTTTGTGGACATTTTTGGGGGCAGACCAGATTCCACTCTGGACACACACTTTCCCTCTCTCTCTCTTTCTCTCTCTCACACACACACACACACACACAGATGCACATACAATCACACAAACACAGACACAACGCACACAAATATGTATTAAAACAATGGCAGCCATTAGACAGAGTGAGAGAAGAGGCATATGATTCAAGTTATGGATTCTGTGTTTTTCCTGTTCTTTCATGACCTTGACATGGTCATAAGGAGACTTTTCAAGGAGATTTGTGATTCAAGGCAGATGTTTTTTTGTTGTTGTTGTTTCTGTTTTGTTTTTGTTTTGTTTTTTTTTGGTTCAAGAAGAACTCTTTGGTGCCTTTTTATAGGGGAAAACAAAAGATCCTGTCACCATCACACATATATTATGGATCTCCAAAAAACCCACAAATGTTGTACTCCTCTGGTTTTCTTTGAAGCAACGTCCTTTTCCTTTTTTTTTCCAGATTGCCTTAATTTAATGAGGAGAAAAATTGCCATTTTAGCCATCGTGGATGGAGACTACAGCTAGGATTCCATCCTCCACCCCCCCCCCCCCCCTCCTCCCTTTACATCCGCTCTTTTGCCTCCCTATTTTTTTTTGTCTTGTTTTGTTTTTTTGGAGGGGATGTATCATGTTAGGTTCCTACTTAAAGGTCAAAGGTCTTTTGACCTCACGCCTTGTATTGTGTTTTTTTTGTATCATTTCATTTCTTTATGGGTCAGGTGCCATAACGTGGCACATGGCGAAATAGTCCGGAAATATTGACGAGGAGACGACCAGTGTGTTTGTAAGGGGTAACTTCCTCTCCCTTTGTACATAAACCATTTGGCTCTTTTCACTCTTTGGCAGATCAGAACTCTACATCTTTTCCTTCTTGTCCAGTCCGAGAGAATTAAACGTTCACTTTTTTTTTTTTTTTTTTTATTAAACTGTTTCTATTTGTACAAAAGAAACACAAAAAAAAAAACAAAAACAAAACAAAAAAAAAATACTCTCAGTGTTAATCTGCTCATATTCAGTTCGAGTATTCTGTATGAAAAATAAGGATATGTTGTTCTCGGTGCATAAGCACAGTGTTTTTATTTAGTTGGGGGTTTTTTTTGTTTGTTTGTTTGTTTGTTTTTTCTCAAATTTGATGTCTTTGTTGTGTCTCTGCACAAGAATGTGGAATTGTCCTTTTTGTAGGGTAAGGGCAGGGTTTTTTAATCTCTGAAGTCAGAATTGATTTTTTTTTTTTTTTTTCCATACAGGCAATAAATTCAAACACCACTTTTGAGTTGTAACACTACACGTCAGCAGCCTGCTAAACTGTCTGCCACTTTTACATTTCCCTTTGGTAATAATTTTCTTTTACATCAGTTTGATCATTCGAACTTTTCAAACTGGTCTTTCTGACCAGTTTGCAACTATGATTTGTACGCTGGTGAAACGTGTTTTGTCGATTATGAATTTGTGGTCGAATTGCTGTGCATTTATGATACAGAACGTCAGCTGTCAAGATTTAACAAGGTTTCTGTCTCCAGTTTTTCTTTTCTTTTCCTTTTTGTTTTTTTTTTTTTGTTTTTTTGGAAACAGGACTCCAAATTGTCCAGCATATAGTCTTCAACAGAGCCTGTGGTTTTTTTTTTTTTTTAAATGTATTTATTTGGAGTCAGAAATGACCACTGGAGAAGCTTCATTCGTTTTTTTTTTTTTTTTTTCTCTCTCTTTTTTTTTTCGTTTTTTTTTCTTCAAATTCAGAGGTCGGGCCTCAGTAATTGTCTTACTGTGAATCTTGAAATTCATTATCTAACACATCCGTCGTCAGCCGTATAGCCTTTTGGGCAATATTTCATTCTGATGTATTTCACACCGTTACAACTACACCAGAAAAGACAGGCCAGTGTTTACCACCCGTTCTTAATATAAACTGGTGTCAAACCATCATTTCATTTGTTTTCCTCCCTTTTAAACACTAGCGTTATGTGTTGTTGACTGTGTCCTGTCGAACGTTTTTTTGTTTTTTTTTACAGTTTCCTATCAACACACCAGCCGTTTTCCCTTGATTTCCATTTGCAGGCTCTCTCTCCCTCCCTCTCTCTCTCTTTCTCTCCCTCTCTCTCTCTCTCTTTCTCTCTCTCTCTCTTTCTCTCTCGAGGAGCACACGTGCCTCGCGTCCTTGCAAAAACACTCATTCTCAGACACACGTAGACATGCACAACCAAAAAAAAAAAAGAAAGAAAGAAAAGAAAGAAAGAAAGAAAAGCTGCCATTGCATGACGGAACTCTAAATAGGATCACACTTGTGTTGAGGCGTCACCCAACGGAGATAGGAACACATAGCTGAAACACTAAGGCTACAGCAATAGCCACCATACTTATATACTGTAATATACACAGTGAAAGCCTCCCATGAACGTAACTACAGGGTATTAGGGCATACTAACAGTACAGAAACTACTGTGACCTTGGTTTTTTTCTATATATATAAATATATATATATATCACTGACCGTTAAGATTTGTGCATAGTTTTGTACCTTCACCCTGTATTGCGTCAAATGGTAATTGTTGGCTTTGCGGTCGATAAAAGGCTCTTTTTTTTCCTTTTCTCTTCTTTTCCATAAAAAACAAACAAACAAACAAAAAAAAAACATCAAAATGACTGCGCAATTAATAGCTAACAGCTGGTCCGTAATGTGGCCATTTGGAGGTCATCGTTTTCTCCTTTGGTGTGTTTTGGAATACATCTCTTTGAAGAAAAAAAAAAAAAAGAAAGAAAAGAACAAAAGAAGGAAAAAACAACACTGAAAATGTATATTTAAAGATACACATGAGAGAGGCCGCTTTTTTTTTGTTTTGTTTTTGTTTTTGTTTTTGTTTTCCTCTACCCCCCCCCCCTTTTTTTTTTTTGAGGAATGTTCTCTAACGCGTTGCCTCACTCACGACAGCTTATACATGAAACCATGGCAACAATACAAAAAAAAAAATCCAATGAACAGGGCCTTGATGCATATGCTGGAAAACATCCGGGTTATATGCGAACACATAATGATAATTCACCGTTGAGGATAGCTTTATTGTTGCTGCCACACTATTTTGCTATTCAGTAAATATGTATATTTATTGATATTTCATATGTTGTGTATATGTAGTGACCTATGATCGTCGAAAGTTCAAAGAGTAATTGTATATTTTTTTTGACTTAAAGAAAGAGAGATTGTGTCTCTTGCATTGTCCTTCCACTGCGCTGGTGTTTCAATCTCCACTTCTTGTGGTTGGATGTTTGAATATGTGTCTTTTAACCTTATATTTTTTAATATGCTTTTTTTTCTTCTTCTTCTTCTTCCTCCTCCTTCTTCTCTCTCTCTCTTTTCTGATCATACTGAAATGCAGAAAATTTGAAATTATCAAAGCACATTCCTTAATTTCTTGTGTTCTGTCAAACAATGCTTTCCTGTTGCAACAAATACAAAGGTGTGTATACTAATTGCTACACACGTGTATATAAAAATGCATATATGTGTACACATGTGCAATACACGCTATTTGAGCAATCTTATTACTGTGACTTTTATTCATTGAACATCTCTGTCCCATTTTGAATACTTCCCCTTCTGTTTTCTTGTTCTGTTGTGTGATGGCATTGCACACTGTGCTGTCTTGTGCGCATCTGTGCTGTTGTAACAAGGATCATAAAGGGAATACTGAATCGAAACGTTTTATTTCAGGTTCTGTGTATATTTTAAATCCTAACACCACACCCCCCCCCCCCCCCCCCGCCCCCTTTTTTTTTTATTACTCATTGTAATGTTGTTGATGCGACCCTTTGGTTTTTTTTTTTTCTTCTAACTTTTTTTTTTTTTTTAAGTGGGCCTGTTGTTTTATTTGTCTGAAAATTAATAAAGCAATTCACTGCTCCAGTACAAAGTTTGAAAGCGAACATGAATGCTTGATCTTATTCATCTGTGCTACACATTGTGAGGTCTTGTCATAGATTAAGGCAGGCATGGGCTACACGTCCTCTGTGTGTGTGTGTGTGTTTGTGTGTGTGAGAGAGAGAGACATTTATTCACTATGAGTGTTTGCTGCCCTTTAACTTATCATTAGTAGATTATATTAATCAGTGTATCTCAAAGAGTAACCCTACTATTTTCAGTTTAATGAAATTTATAAAATGGCAGTATGCCTTCAATACAGCTCTGAGGGTGTAGAGCTTTAGTGTTCAAGCAAACCAGCAAGCACTTTCGTATTTAAAAGGAACGAACACACACACACAAAAGCATCTTCACATGGTTACTGATAAGAGTACTAAATACCAACAATATCTGTCTTGTGCCTTTTAAGCAACTGATAATAGCTAAACGTGTGTGTGTGTGTGTGTGTGTGTGTGTGTGTGTGTGTGTGTGTGTGTGTTTGTAAAAGCTTTATATTTTTGTAGTGTTTGCAGCCCTAATGCACTACTAATTCCTTACTCTTACGATCTGCAGTGTTTTAGAAAGGAATTCGGTTCAGTTTGATTATGTAACATTTGTACGTAATTGTTTTGGATGAGCTAAAGTAATTGTGAATTTGGTGATGTTTGTTCTGATCTATGACATTCATATTGCTTGGACAGTCAGACTGCACTCTGATCTTCAGATATTATTTACATATGCCAAGTGAATTTAACATTATCAATTTTACTGGTTGCAGTTCAGTGACAACAGGCTCCTGACATTGGAGTATGAGGAATCTATACAAACCTGTCAAATCACTGAATAAAAATAAAAATAATAATAAGTTGTTAAAAAATTGCACACATACAGAAGGTGCTGCATTTTCTCTCTGTTTTTTTTCTTATGTTGTTTGTTTTTTGAACAAAAAGGACATCAAACACAACATCCCTAGAAGGGTAATGTTACAATCATACAACTTAAGCTGTCCTGACACTGCTGTCCTTTGACATCATAGGAAGGACAGTGTTAAAGCGTTCAGCTTCTCAACGTCAAAGGGATAATATTCTCCAAACTCTTTGTGAAATGTGTATGGAATTTCCTCGTGATTAATCTAATGGAATGTAAACAGTTTTTGTGTGAAGTTCTCTCTCAAATATCAACATGCACAAATAGTATTATTGCAGCAACGTCTAAGGCAATAAATAGTCCTTTAAACCGAATCTGGTTTAAATTCGTAGAGCTAGCATTTATTGTGTCTTCAAATCTCCTTGGTTATGTTTTAGTAGATTTTTTTTTTCTTAATTGCCTTTAAAAGGGAAGCAGTTTGGCTAAATACTATTACAGGCAATATGGTAAATGCTCCCTGCAGTTATGTGTTGTAATTTGTTGTGAAATGATCGCTGGTTGACCAAACAAAACAAAAAAATCTTTGATGGGATGGTGTCTAAAAAAAACACATCTCTATCTCTTCTGACCCCCTAGCTCTGCCCTTCACCTAGTCCATTCATTCGCAGGGAACGCCCATCTTATATTCTCCGCCCTCTGATGATGCTATTACGTACGTTTACGTAACGCAGGCGCTCCGGTTTCCTGGCGGAGAAGATGGCGGCTCCTGGACCGGGGGAGTATTTCAGCATCGGGAGCCATGTCTCCTGCCTCACTTGCTTGGGGCAGCGTTTGCAAGGAGAGGTTGTTGCTTTTGACTACCAGTCCAAGATGCTGACTTTGAGTATCCTTTTGATATTTCATGCTGTCACTGAATCGATGGCCTCCATGGCTACAAGAGGCCTGTAGGTATGCCCACTTTGCCAAATAGAGATCCGCGCAAGCGTAGTTAAGATGCAGCTAGGTTGCTAGCAAGCTCTCAAACAAGACTTGTGAGTTCAAGACGCTCTTGAATATTGGTGATGGTCATTTGATCAAGTCCTGTTTGCACTCGCTCTGTCTCCGTTCCTGGAGTTTAGTTTATCTCACTTAACTACCATTACTTCTTACGTATCATACAGACCCTGCTATCATAACTTGGATGGGTCTCCAGCTAGCCCCGACGAGTGGCTAACTAGCCTAGCTTCACAGTGTAGCCAGGGGTAGTTCACCAGAAGCAATCTTAAGTAACCTGGTTTAGCTTGTTAGCACAGTAAGCTAGAATTGAACCTTTGTGGTCAGCAGCGTTAGGTCTGTCCTTGTAAGGCTCACTATCTGGCAGATGTGTTGGAGTCTTATTCCATTCTCATTTTTAGAAAGAAATTATTTTTAGTAGTCAGTGTTCAAAACAGTGCTGTTATCAAACTTTTGGATCGTTTGGCTTGAATGTGCAATCATGTTCCTAGCGCTAAAAAGCTATCAAATGTTTAGATGGTTAACGTAGGTTACTTTCTGTTCTTCAACCTACAGGGCTAGCTGGAAAGCTAGCTAAAATTAATTAATCAGACGCTCGTACATGGGCGACACTTACCATATCCAGTGCCCTCCTTTCTAAATGTTTTGTGTGCTGGCAAACAACTAAATTATTGGTATAAACGTAATGTTGACATTAGAGTAGGGTCATTGTGGCCGACTTGACAGTCTTCAGTTCAGCTTAACAGTTGCGTTGCGTCCCGTCAGGCTAGTTAGCGTGACTGACACAAGTTCAGGCATTTGACTTCATTTGCATGGAGAGTGTATTTTAGAGGGGTTTGGGGGAGGGGAGGGGTCGTCATAGGTGCAGTGTCATACGCTGTCTCCTGTCATACGCGCGCATATTCACTGTGGGTCTTGATGTAATGAGATGTATTTCTTCATTCTCCTCTCTTACGATGTATAGAGCAGTAACATCGAACAAGCAGCAAGCCTCTGCCAGTTCTCTCAGTCATTTTTACGCTCGTTGCCACCGAACGTTGATGAATTTTTGTTGTCCCACTGAGTGCACTTCTTATTAATTTAATGATAATCATTTTCAGGGTTGCTTTTCAATGGTTTCTTAGTAAAATGTTTAATAACAAGTACTAATTTATAGACAGTGTTTGCTGCTTGGTTAAGTGGGACCAGCTCGTTGACTTCTTTGGGTGTATGTTTTTCTTTGTCATTTTCAGACAGTTTATTTGATATCTCAGAATTGTAAAGTAAGTATAAATCATGGTTTACCCAAAATTTTTGTGACAGTTACCTCCTACCTTTCGGTTTGGATTTTGCCGAGGTTATCCAGGGTACGTTCAAGAAAACGTGAATGAGTTTGAATATGAGTGACTTTGAATTGTAATGAACCAAACACATTGTTTCATGTCTCCTGCAGCGTACAGGCTGTTTCCTGTGGCATTTAGAGCTGTTTGGTACTGTGGCTGTAACCCGCCCACTCAATCCTTCCTCATACGACGCGACAGAGGTTGTTAGACGTTGCTCACATCTGCAGACTGGACAATGTAAAGAATCTCATGTTGACTGTTTATGAAGTGGTTATTCACCAGAGCAGATTAAAGGGCCTTAGTATTCCAGTAGTAGCCCTAAACTGTTAACATATCATTTTGTCAAGCATCCGTGGAAACCAGGGCCTGATGTGTGTTCAGGTGAGCACAGAGATGTCAGATGTTTGCTTACTAGCGTCTCTGACTGAACTCATGCATTTATGCTGTCTCTGGTCAGGTAAGCAGGGGGAGAGAGAGAGAGAGAGAAAAATAGAAAGAAAGGGTTTGATTTGTCGCAGTGCTCCTTAGTGGATTTTCACATTTTCTTCTGTACTTGACTGCTTAATAAGTACTGATTTTACCCACGACGAAATTTACCGGCACCAGCTTGCATTGTCGAAAGTCACACCCAGGCTGATCAGATATAATGCATTTCAACAGTATTTCTTGTCTCTGATTCTTTTGTTAATCTCTGAAATGGAAGATGTGGAGCCAGTGTGGTTGAGGCTACGAGACCGTAACTACTAATGATTTGAGTTTCCATGGTAACGTGTGTGTGTGTGTGTGTGTGTGTCTGTTCCCTCAGGGCAGGCCCATTTTTGACCAGAAATCGGGCAGACTCATTTGAAGTTGCTCTGGACAAGAGCGCCTGTTGTGTATGAATATATGAAAATGTAATGTGAGGTTTTGTCTACTTAGTGATTGCATGGGCTAGAGACTGTTGTTCACAATTATTCACTGACTAGCAATAACCTGAAGAGTGTAACCTGAAGAGTGTAACCTGAACAGGAAATCCTAAGCATCACAGCGGTGAACAACGTGAAACTACAATTCAGCATGAAAATGAAAGACTTTGAATTGTAGGTTTTTGCCAGTGCTTGAACTAAACCGCAGGCTTTGTAATGGCACCCTTTTGGTGTAGGCTGTTCACATTCATTGTATCTTATCCCTAATGAACCGTTTTGCTTTAAAACTAGTAGGTGTCTGCGATGGGAGTCTGTGCTGTAGATGATATCATCATCATCATCATCATCATCATCAGGTGCCTGTTTGTGGAAAAGCGTTATGTCACGTTAATGAACCCTTTGACTTGTCCTGCTTATTTTAGAACTGTTTACAGGTGATCCTATGTCTCTGGAATCCACTTCCAAGCAGCTAACCATTCCAGTCCAAACAGATGAACCTTCTGGCCTGTGTGGCAATGTAATGTTTCCTTGGCTTTTGGCCCCAAGTAACATTACTGGTAAACTCAGTATATGAAGGCTAACATTATTACACTATCGTAGCTGTACACATTATTTGTGGACAGCTCTTTTGGATGGATTTGATTCTTGTCTTATCACTTATATGTGGTTGTCAGACTGTAATGAAATAAGTATCTGTCATGTAACAATAGCGAAACAGTTTGGGCCCTCTAAAGTTACATTTTATTATGAAGTACATGGACAAATTGTACATTATGCTGAGGTTAACTGTAGTTAAAACAGTAGTTGGGCACCTTTGCCCCTTTGTTTGGAGACATTTGGCAGCATTTCACAGATTGTCCCAGAATTCCTCTGTGAGGAAGTGACACGTGCTTTTGCGAACGTTGCCGTCCACGGGTTCACTGCCGTCGTCTTCTCTCTCCGGGTCCAGTTTTTTTTAAACCCGTCTCTCGCTGAATTCAGAGGATTATAGATCTAGCGGCTCATTGTAATGCTGGCAGCCGGCTACTCACAGGCAGTACCACAGAGGCCTGGACACTGTTTCCGTGGTTACGGCCAAGCATGTCACAAGATTCTTGAGGTCGGCCAGTCCGCCCTGGTAGTGAACTTGAAAAGCATAGGATTTGATTGGAGGAATGTCACACCCTTTGTTAGACTTTCAGATTACGTTTGTTCCTCTTTTTGAGTGTTTTTGTACCCGCGTGAAATCCCAGTATGTAGTTTGTTCCGTGCGGCAACTCGTACTTAAGAATTTCTGCAAAAACGTGCTATTTGCATGTAACGACCTTAGCAAAAAGAAAGATCAGAGCACTTTTTCCAAAGCCTCACATAAATTGACAGAAATGCCTCTACCCATCTGTCTGTCTGTCTGCTTACACACACACACACACACACACATAAACATCTGGTTTCCTTGACTGCCTGCTCTCTCTCAGAATGCCCCTCCTCCAGTGGAAAGTCCAATCTCAACGATTTGATTCTGATCAACTTAGCCTATGTGTCCGACGTGGACATCATCACTGACCGCACTGAAACCCCACCTCCTCTAGCATCTCTGAATGTTAACAAGGTAAGCACAGTCCAAACCCTGCAGTCCCATCTCACACCCCCCCCCCCTTTGTTAACCACCCTACTGAACAGGAATGGCCTCACTGTCCACAGGCATCCAAATCAGAAACCTGGACACAGCCTAATGCGTCACACCTACCGCTGTTCTTTTCTAAACTGTCCAAATGTATCATCGGACAACACTCTTGGAAAAGAAAAGAGGCCGTGAATCACTTATTAGTGGCTGTTACTTTTGTAACAGGATTAAAGTACGTTTCTTTCTTCACTAAACTGGTGAACTACACCATGGCATGGGGAAACGGCAAAACGTTTTGTTTGATCTGTTGAAACCAGTAAAACTGTACACTGGAAGAGCACGATCCGTCTTGAAAGGTACCAGCCATCGTATTCATACTGATGATCAGATTCAGAGGAGTGACCCAGACACCCGGAGCGGAACCCGACCTAACCGACTCTGGGATCCCCTGGCTCTTTAATCTGTGTTTGATGGCTCCAGCGAACCAGTCCTGCGCCTCTCTTGAAGATGTGCCGTTTGAATCCCTGGCCGATTATGAATCCGTGCCGGTTCAGATCTGTGTGTCGTTCAAAGAAAAACAAAAACCTGTGTCCATCACTAATGCGTTTTGAAGGGCAGCCTTGTCTGTCCGACGTGTACACTTTCAAAATTAAAAGATGATTTGGACTTTCGGCCCTGTTCGCCACAGCACTCGCTTTGTCTCACGGTAATGGGACGTTACAGTGGTGTTTTAAGATCATTGAGTCAGACTCTTCTAATTCTAAAGCTTTTTTTTTTTAAATGCCTTCCGCAGCTTGCTAACAGAGCGCGAACAGAAAAAGAGGATAAGTTATCCCAAGCGTATGCAATTAGTGCGGGGGTCTCCGTAGAAGGCCAGCAGCTGTTCCAGACCATACACAAGACGTAAGTCCAGCGTCCTCTTCTAACGCTCCATACCATAGAACAGTTACATTTATGTACTCGCTACATCTTTGTGAAAAGATCTGTTTATGGGTCGCCAAGATCAGTTTACCCATTGCTCGTGCGATGACGCGTTATCCATTCCCCGCGTGTGAACGTGATGGAAGCCCGCCTTTAGCTCCCTTCATTTCCGCTTATGGTTTTATTGTGTGTCCACAGCATCAAAGACTGCAAGTGGCAAGAGAAGAACATCATTGTGATGGATGACGTTGTCATCAGCCCGCCCTATCAGGTGGACAACTGCAAAGGCAAGGAGGGTAGCGCTTTAAGCCACGTACGCAAAATAGTAAGTAATCACACATCATGACTTTGTTTTTTTTGGGGGGGGGGGGGTAATATGTCGTTTGAATCATGCAAACTTGAAATGTTTCGGACTGAAGCACTGTTTGAACGCTGACTGCTGTTTCGAAGGGTTTAAAGTCAGAGCAAGCTCTGCAGTTCTGGTGTGAATGAAACTTTAATGCGACGCATAAAATTTTAAAGAAACCCCGTAGTAACCTACAAATCACTGTCGCCGGTCAACCAAAATGTGTCATCAAACCGCCTCCGCGACAGAATTAGAGTAAAACTTTAAACCGTGTCAACAGAATATGTGTTTCGTCATTAGCTCCACACTGAAGATAAATCTGTAATATGTGTGTCTACATAACCACATGGATGAACATTTCAAGTGCACGACCATCCAGTTACATAATAGTCCCACAAAACATAGCAGAGACAAACTGTAAATATAAAAAAAAATAAAAAAACCTCTAACAAGTCCCCTAACGACGTTTGTATGTCTTGCAGGTCGAGAAACATTTTCGAGATGTGGAGAGCCAGAAGTCCACGCAGCCACGTTCACAAGCACAGCAAACACAGAAGGACTCCACTTTATCGTCATGAGGCGAGGGGAAGGGGGGGGGGGGGGGGCTTGGGAGGGGTTGGCTGGTACCGGCTCAGGGGGAAGACCACAAAGGCAAAGGCAGTTTTGGGGGTGTTTTTTTGTTTGTTTATTTGTTTGTTTGTTTTTTTTCCTCCTTCCCCCCCCCCCCCCCCCCTTTTTTTTTTATCCGCCGACTGACGGATCGGCGTAACAGCATTCAACGCTGTAAAGCTGTGAGCAGAGCCACTGTCCTCGAAATCTTGGAGAAAAACCATGACACCTAATGAAAACGGAAGGCGCGGTCTAATCCCTCGTCGTTTCTTTTAAAAAGTGAATTTAATGAAAAGAATTCGTTAATCTGCCCTTCGAACTGCCCACCCACCCACCCACAGTCGCTTGGCGACAGTTTCTGAAGTCTCTTTCGTCTCCCTCTTCATCGCCATCAAAGCCCTGCTCCTTGGCGTCCTCTACGTTCTGAAGCAAAGTACGAGCAAAGTTGGTCACCATAGCCTCATCTCTTGTGTCTGTCGTCCTTTTTCTTTGGTTTTTTTTTTTTTGAGAAAGATGGGTATTTTTTAAACAAAGAATAGTATTCTAACTGGATTACTGTAACTTTTAGGAGCCTTTTTGGAAGGTATGAGGTGTTTTTTTTTTTTTTTTTTTGAAGTATTCAACGATAGCAATGCTGTTGTATGTTACATATAGGTGGATTAATGAATTGGACATGAAATCGCACTTGGAAATGACAGGTCAGAAGAGGGGGTTTCTATGGCGTGTTGCAATTTATTGGAAAAAAAAATTCTACCTTCTCCAATTGGGATTTAGATTTTTTTTATGGTGTAAACATCTTTCTGGTACATTGTATGAAAGTTGTTGTTGGGGTTTTTTTTTTCCCCCCTTATAAACATTCTTACATTTTGGCCCTATGATTTGGTCACAGATTTGGACGACAGCTGTGTACCCTGGAGTATTTTAAGTGTACCTTCAGTTTACATTAGGAAGGTCCTGAGTGATTTTTGCATGGGGTATATTCTGCTTTCGTGACAGGTGAAAATGTGTGGTAGGTGGGGGGAGGAGAAGGGGGAGGGGGGAGGGCAGGACATACAAAAGCCAACTCGTGATGGTTCTTTTTCAAAAATGATTCTCTTCCATAGTGGTTCCTAAATCTTACCATTTTTTGTCAATACCTCTTCCATAAATGGGACCACTTTTTGTGAAACACAATTTTGTTGAAACTTTTTACGCCTCTGCCCTGACATTGTGCGACCCCCCCCCCCCCTCCCCAAGTGAGCAACTCGCTTGAACCGATGCATTCCCTCCTATTCCCACGACAGAAATTTCGAGAGAAATGCGTCAACTTAAGCCAATTCGTATCGCGTTCATCTCTCGCGACAGGACCGGTCTCCTTTATGTGTGGGATATACTTTGTAATCACTTTTTTTTTTTTTTTTTTTTGGAAAGAGAAAATGTGATTAAGAGATATCTTGCCATGTTTTGAGACTGGGATGGGGGGGGGGGGGGGAAGTGGTACCGGTGACTAGAGACCTGAACCCTCTCTGTCCCAGCCTCATGTTAACCTTGTAGCCCGATGGAGGCTCTATCGGTGAGGTCAATTCTGTGACGGGCATCCACGTTGTATACCAGTTGACCTCACTGCGGTGAACAAGGCTGCCGTTGCCTAGGTTTCTTTCCCAGTATTTTATTTTTATTTTTAAATAGTAACATGGAAAATAAAAAAAAAAGAGAAAAAAAATCATTTTAAACGTTTGAAGATGCGTTTGTTCTTCTCTCTCTCTCTCTCTCTCTCTCTGTGTGTCAGTGTGTGTGTGTGTGTGTGTGCACGCACTCCATGATAAAAAAAGAAAACTCTGAAAAAGATAGACAGACGAAGTGTACTGTAACAGACCTCATCTGTGAAGATTTTGTACTGTGAATACGTTAAGTAATTAGGTGTATTTACCTCATAATTTTACCTTTGTTGCACCTTCCGAAAAATAGAATCGTGAATAAAGAATTTTTCTGACAAAGGGACTGAATATACCAATACATCACAGGTATTACGTACAATTTTATGTGTGGTTGCTGCGTATTGTGTCCAACTGGACAAGCCACGTTAAACGCACGTATGAAAGTCAAGTTAACACGCACGAAATTTAAGAGCCAATTGGAGACCATGGATTAAAATGTATCACTTAAAAAATAATCTCATTGATGTGATGGAATGAAAAGGGTAGTTTCTTATCATCTGTGTCTGATTTGTTTCCGATTAATTAACTCAGCATCATGTCCGGGAACGAGGCTACAATCACATCAGCAGATGGCCATGTGCCGCGTGGACGTTATTGGAAACAGTTGTAACCTGTTTCCTGTAAATTGTGTTCTGTCAGTAAGTCTTAATGTCGTACTACAGTTTGATGATATTTTATGAGTTTTATTCCCCAGACACGCTGCAGTCAAGTGAATAGCTGATTCACTAAATAATTACTGGGGAGTTTTTCTATTGTTTGCGCAGAAAGGACGATATCTTACTCAACGTGACCTTTTATCCATTATTTAAACAGACATGGTCTCGCGTTTCACCCCGCGGCCCAGCTGACACCTAAGATATGTCATATTAGATCAGCCCCTTTGCTAAGGTACCTCTTCTCCCGAGTTGTGAATGGACCAATCCAAAAACTATTTGATCGAAAAACAACTTGTAATATTTAACGGGAAAGCCTTAATTTTATCGGAAAGGTAAGTGCATTAGCACTGGCCCTCAAGCATAAATATAATGTAATCTGGATGTTACACTATTGTCCGCTGTATTTCAGTCCTGTTGTGTGGGACACATTTCATTCCAGATGTTTTGTTTTGACAAGGACTCTCCGGAAAATGAAGTTAGGTCAGCAATTTATTGTTATATAACAGATTTAAAACGGACTTTTTGGAACAGATGGTGATGTATCAGTAGTTTTAATTTAAGTTAAAAAACGCACCTAGATCAAAATTTATCAACATGAGAGTGAAAAAAAACGTTGAGACCTTTGCTCAAAATGTATATGACGTCGGTGATGGTTAAAAAAAAATATTTGAGTATGTAGTTCAGACCAGCTGCAGAGAGGAGATTACTGGATTATGGACATTCTGAGAGAGAGAGAGAGGAGGATGGAGTCGGAGAATAGAGCGTAAGGATTAGGGGATGATGTGTTGCGCAGAGAAACGTAATGATGCGCTTGGACAGTCAGGAACTTATCATGGGGACTTAAAGGTAGTGACAACAACGTTATGGTCGTCAGCATAACGCTTGGCTGCCTAAGTGTGAAGAACTCTGAAAAATCGTTGAGACCTCAATAATGCTTTGTCCAATATGTCAAATGGAAATACCAGGGAGTGTGCCATTGTCTGGACTGTACACTGCCCAAACCTTTGAAGGGACGCAGTGAGTTTTTATTTATTTATTTATTTGTTTATTTAAAATATGATATATTTTTTCGTAAAAGTTGCGTCTGAAACTCTTGATAAAAGTATGATCTTATACATTGTAAAGCATTGTATCCAAATATTATACGACTTGCAAAACAGGTTTCAGCGACAACAGCTAACATATTCAAGATGGTTAACTGTTTTGATCCACTTACAATTTATTTGGCACAGACAAAAAATGTTTATGTTGAAGCCTTAGTAATTCAGTTTTCAACCAGTCCACACAATAAAAATGAAATTGTGATGTTCTAAAACGACTCCGCGTGTAGCTGATATTACTTCTTTTAAAAAGAATTGTCAGATGTTGGCCTTAATTTTATGGTGAACTAAATATTAAAATTCTGTCTATTAAAAAACTATCATGCCACAATGATCTACCTGAGACCAGAGTCCTGAGTTTATATCGGCAGTCCTTTCTGGTAAAACAGAGCTGAAACTAACGGTAACGCTGTCTGACAAGCAAACTGGGACTATGCAGTGAGCTCCTCTTTGTTGGTTAATCTGCTAATCTGTTTAATGTTATGATTTTTCAACTCTCAGCCTTGAACTGATGTCCTCTAACGATTGCAGGCACTTTGAACATCGGAGGTGTAATGAATCCATGCATCAGTGACTACCATTTTCCACGGACCGTCTTTGTGGCAAAAGAGTACTTCACAGGATCAAATTAGAAGTGATTCATGGTGAAAAATCACTACTGTGTTATAGAAAACATGTTGGCTGTTGCTTTGCTGCTTGTGATGTTGTCTCCAGTGAGGGGTTCCAGGCTTTGCACACACCATTGCCAGTGCTTCGAGCACTCTGACCTTGTGGACTGCCGTGCAAGGGGTTTTGTGAGTGTGCCGCATGGCCTCCCCCATGGAACCTGGCTCCTGGACCTGGGAGGAAACACACTTACGGAAATTCGGAGCCGTGCTTTTGCGGGTCTGTGGTCTTTGCGCATCCTGGTGCTGTCTGAGAGTGGGATCAAACGGATAGATACACAGGTAGGCCTTGGTTGTCCTCACTAGCATGAGTGTTTCCTAGGCATGGTCAGTGGTCGATTTGAGGGGGGATGCTATCCCCACTGTTAGCAAAATTATCAAAATGCTTCCCCCTTGTTAACCTGCCATCCCCCCTCTCCATCCCCTAGCAGTAGAGACAGTGTAGGGGCAAAGGGGTTGTTCAGTTGAATATGTCAGTCTAGTCTGCCTAACTCATTGATCTTTTATCTGAGGTTTGTGCAAGTTAGAATCTATGGCCCCAACCAAAATGCATTCCCCTTATTAACCTGCCATTCACTGGGCCATCCCCCATGTTAAAAAATACCAAATCAACTACTGGACACAGTGGTGACCTTTAGTGAAATGACAAAAGAATAGAACTGTTGTATACTAATATCTGTTAATGCCTTTGAAAATTCTAAATGGTTTTAGTATATGGATGGTGGCATCCTTTGAATATTAAGCTTATTCTTCATCTGTTTACTCTGATATCGACAATAACTAACATCTTTTTACATAGCTGTCTTATATTTGCTTGTTTAATGTTGCTTTAGGCGACTATCTGATTAGAGAGATTTGTTCTGCAGTGGATTATTTTTTTTATGCTTAAATGTAGATAATGATCCTAATGAAATTCAAATTCTACAGACACATCATGAGTATCGGGATGTGGTCTGTTGTTATGATTGTTTGTTTGAATGTCAAAGAGCATCCTTGTCTTCCCTTAGGCTTTCTTCTCTCTCACCTTCCTGGAGAAGCTGGACATGAGCCGTAACGAGATAAGCCAGCTCCCGCCTGATTTCTCAGAGAGCCTGGCCTCTGTGCGGGAGCTGCGGCTGGACCACAACACCCTGGAGGTACTAAGGCCACCCTGCCTGGAGAGCCTGGAGAGCCTGGAGAAGTTGGACCTCAGCTACAACCGAATCGAGGCTCTGGAGCATGGCTCTTTTCGCGGTCTGTCCCGCCTTCGACACCTCTACCTGCAGGGCAACCACATCCGGGCCTTGCACGAGAGATCGTTACCTATGCTCCCAGGCTTGGAAGTGTTGCTGCTGGGCCACAATAACATCACACGCGTTGAAGGTAATGCGCTGGCTTCACTACACAGCCTTTCGCTCCTGGGTCTGGAGGGGAACCAGCTGCGGCGACTTAAGTTCAAGACCTTCCTCGGCCTGCACACAAGTGGAACCCACCTGCAGCTAGCTGGCAACCCCTGGAGCTGCGATTGTGACCTGCATCGTGTCTTCAGCAAACTGCTGAGCGTTAGGCACCTGCACGTGGACGACTACCGTAACGTGACTTGCCACGAGCCCAAGCAGCTGGCCGGGGCCTCTCTTGCATGGGTGGACAGCCAGCTGTGCATTGCTGAGACCGTCACCGTGTTGGTCATCACCATCACTGTGCTTGTGACCGTCTTCTCCGCGCTGATAATGGCCGAACGCAATCGAAAGAAGAAAAAGGCAAAGGGCTGGGCTCAGTGTGAGGCAGAGGATCAGGAAAAATAACTTTGATATCATTCAGACAATTCCTGCCTCTTGGGATCTCCCAGACCCAATTTTTTTTGCTCAAGACTGTCTGCCTAAAGACACGTTCAAAAAAAATGGGGTCTCTTTGCGTGACTGCTTTGAACTATAAGTAGCTTTCTTGTGACTCTGTTTAAGCAGACACAATCTTGTTAAAACACCTTTCTTATGCACTTCCTCTCAGTATACAGTGACATGGACCACATTTAAGAGATTGAAAAGGGGAAAGATGTCTGTGAAACAGTCTCAAGGAATAGTGTATCGGTGTGTAAAGGCCTGGATCAGTTTTCTTCTCGTGTCTTCAGCCAACTATTTCAAGCAATAGACCTCTCTGACCCTTCGACAAGCTCAAGTAACTCAAGTGATCGTTACGCTTCCCGGGCTCATTTAACCCTTTCAGTGACATTATTCCCCATTGGGTCCTGGCTTGTTGTCGTAATAAGAAAGAGTGGAAGAAATCCAATACCATTGAATGTCTGACTCTATGACACAGACTACATTTTCTTCAAACAGATAGGGCATTCTCTGCCTATATAATTATTTCACTCTAAAGGAGATATAACAGGTGACTACTGTTCTTGTGAGTGGTGACCCTGTCAACATCATACATTTGTTTGATTTAAATGGATAGCTCAGTATACTTTTAGTATCTGAACAATAGTGTGTTTTCTCTTTCATCTGAATCCTCTTGGTTCAGTACACTATTTGGTACAAAAATAACCTACGGCTTTATTTAATAGAGTATACTTAGACCTAAGGAGACTTCCAGACTCGATAACCAATATTTTTTTGGCTGAATAAAATGTATTTGTGCTATAGGTGCAAAGCTCCATACACTGTATCTTTTAAGAGGGAAGGTTGACCACTCTCATGAGTACTAAATATAAGTATGTGCAGCGGCAGTGAACGTATAAAGGTTAAACTTGTTGTAACAGGCTCTGATCCATTTACATCTATCTGTACAACATACCTGTAAAGAAAAAATGACTCATATGTGGCTTATGTATGCACTGATGTATGTTGTGTAACTGTGACCCTGTTAGGATATTTTCCATCTATCATTAATCTAGCCTGTGGATAATGACATGCTAAAAAGTCACATAAATTTAACAGTTTGAAATGTCAATAGACTTCCCTTTAGACCTTCTTGATGGAGGAACATCACTACACAGTGGCCCTCTGCATTACTAACTTGCAGAGTTCTCATTGTCATGAGAAGGCACAAAGCAATGACAGGAAAACAGAATAAGACTGCTGAAAGATGTCTACCTAAAACTGCAAACAGAAAAAACAAAACCAAATGTTTTTACAATTTTGTTTTTCATTTTTGTTGCGTTGTGTTTTTCTTTCCGAGCGCCGGAGGATAGCTTCTAGCATACCACCCTGCTTATTCACAAATTTATGCCTGATGTATCCCTGTAGGTTGTAATCTGTAATGGAAATAAATTTACTAAAGTTAAATTTTGTCATTTGTTCTGCCTCTGCTTGTCTCTACCTCCACATGCACTGCAGTAGTTTTGGGAGAATTTGTCCTAGTTTGATCTGATCTAATGCACTTGGTGTTACTGGTAGAACTTTTTTTGTTTTTTAACTATTATAACACATGTGGCTGTCAGACTCAGGATATCCGAAAATCTCTTCACTACGAAATATAGGAAAAAAAACAAAACTTTGTCATTTAGCTTTGGTAATTCATCATGCTTAATTTGTCACAATATAACTTATTTTTTTTTTCCTTATTCAATAAGAGGGGTTCTGTTTCTCGAATATTTTTGCGATTTAGGACATCATATGTCTCAGAAAACATACCTTTATGTGTAGTTATTAAATTAATGTAAAGAAAGATGAATATAGACTTATGTTAGGAGTTACAGCTCTAATCTCCTTCGACCCTCATTGCTTGTGTTATGATACGCAACGGTTTTTTATATGGCGTGTCCCTGTGTAACACAAGGAGAATTCTAGATTTTCATTTACGATCTGGAACCCCCTCTGACCACACGACAATGCAACATCTGCTCCAGCTGAGAAAGGATTAGATGTCAATTAATGACTGCCACCACTCACCCAGGATTAAACCCTTTGACAATTTAATAAGGGCTGCAACCCACCAAAGCGTAAAACATCCCAGATTACAGCCTGTGACGCTTTAAGGGATGTTTTAGTTTTGAAAAGCAAAATGTTTGTGCTGTTTATTGAATTGTGCGTGGATACAAAGAATCCCCGCATTTATACCACTTCCATGAAGAGGCAATAGAATGAATTGAGAGATCAAAATTGTGTGTCAAATAAAATTAAATGTAGAAAGTTTCAAAACAGAAAATAGAGTTTCATAATAATATCTGATATCTTAGCATAGTATATAGCTACACTTTTGCATGATTCATCCCAAACCATCCATCCTCTATCTCAAAATAGGATACATTTATAATTAACTGTAAACTTTTGGGATTTTTCCCTGTTGTCTTAGATCAATGATACACTAGGCTGCTGATTTTAGTTTCTACAAGCTGCTGTATGTTACAAAAATCATCAGAGACCAAAAGCCTGCAGGTCTGTGGTCCTCAGAGAGAGAGAGAGGATTGGCTGAAAAAAAATGGTTTCATGGCAGATTTTTATCATCTGAATCTGGAATAGAAAGGATAGAAAGGGAAAGTGGCATAAATCCAGGTCACAAAACACCATATGGGCCTTATCCACATGTCAACATCACACCACTGCACTGAAAACTCTGAGAGGCAAACTTGTGATTTGGCATGAAAACCAACATAACCGTGCCAAGATTTCAGCTTGCAAACTGAACATTTTAAGCCTGCAGGCAAATGGAGGGTGTGTTTCATGTACATCTCCACTGGTAAATTTGCTGAAGTCCCTAAGAATCAGCTCTTGCTAGGAACTTAATGTGCGCCATACAGAATACATGAATGCTTCAAGTGCGCCTGGTTTCACTTAGGAATTTTGAAATTCAAAACTGTTCTGTGTCTTGTATCTACTCTAATTTTGAATCTAAAATACAGTCATGATTCCTGTAAATAAACAGCAACAAAGACATCATAGCAGCTCCTTGTGTGGTTACAAAGGCCCTGAAAACACTGAGATTCAGACAGAAAAATTCACATGAAATGGTCTCCCTCAGAGAGATGTTAGCCATTAGTAAAGTATTGCAAATACCACAAATGTCCTCAACACTACGTTCTATGTTCAGCCACAAAGTAAAGCCTGTGGTGGGGTAGTCTTTATAAAACATATCCAGTCTTCTACACCTTGATTCCTGTCCTTCATATTATGGACTGATACTCAGGTCAACAACAACAACAACAACAACAACAACATCAACTAATAAAGGGATATCCCACTGAACATGAAGATAAGCCTCTTATTCATTGTTCTCAAGTGCAAAGAATCTTCCTTTGTCCATGTCTTAAGTGAAAATGTAGCTGTCGAGATTTAGTTGTTTGGCTCTCCAGTATGACTAAGTCACCATGATAACGGTTTGTAGGAATGACAGTACAGTGGAATGCGGTGTAAAGTCAGATGTATGACTGTGACAAGAGTAGAAAAACCCCCATAAATAATTCTGTCCGAAGCCAATTTAAATACTTTTGTTTAGGTATACTGAAAGAGCAGTTTCATACTAGTTCCCAAAAGTTTTCCAAATTTCTAATTGCAAGAGCACTTACATTATTTGTTCTTCTAAGATTCAACGTCTTTGCTCATGTAAAACTGTGCACAGCTGTGCACGTATTAGTGTGGCTCTGACAACATTTCAGAAGCTTAAATCCCTGTTATCTAATGCACGACAAAAAGGAAGTTCCCCAAGATAATATAATCATCATCATCATCAACAAAAACCCACTTTACTTAAGATAACAGGACAGCCTGGGATACAGGATTAAATTTTAAATGAAAGGAAAGGATGTTTTACTTGTTGGGGAAATAGCTGCTATGGACTAAATTTATTAGGTCTAAATTATGAACCCATCAGCACTGAGCAGAGTTTAAGACAGTGGTTTGGAGAGGCCTAAAATACCGTAACATAATAGTGTGAATGAATGCATTTGAAGCTCACTTGTGGCCATGGCAACAACCCTTTAGCAGCTGTAGCCACGCCTTTACTTGGGATTGAGGGCAGACTATCTCTCTGAGAGAAACTAGCGTGGCTGGCATGGAGGCGAAGTTACAGAAGTTGTTAAAAGGCCAAAAGGCACACGTCTAATTCTCAGATAACTACCACAGAACACCGTGGAGTTAGTATGGCCAAGGTTAACGGTACTACGTCTGGCTGTAGAGCCATTGTTATGGCGGGACAGTTTCTGTCTAAACCCTCTCCATTAGTCCAGCGCCAGAACACCACTCAACAGAGATTCGTGAGACTTCAGCGTCGTATGAAATCAGCTAGCGCCGCTGGACAGGGAAACAAAACCCCTGCACAGACTCAACAAGATGTCTCACATTCTTTCTCCACCGTTGACCGCAACGTTTGGTCAAATCGCACGTTAATTTATCGGGACGTTAAAGCATTCCTCAATGAAATAGGTGGGGATCCCCGGGAGGCTCGTTACTGGCTGACGCAATTCCAGAGAGCTAACCTGTCTCAAGCACCAGCATTCGCAGTTCTAGAGGTGAGTCAGTGCAAAGTGGCTTTTGTAAATGGTGAATTAAAGAAAATGATTGCTCATGACCTTAAGTCTGAGGGGGACTGACAGAGTTCATTTGACGCACACTTGGCGCACACGCGAAATGGCATTTGTTCCACTGTTTCAGGATAATCTACGCAGATGAGCTGCGAGACATGAGCACTCAAGTTCAGCTGAGGTTCACTCATATCATATGAAATGTCGTTGGATTAATGTTCATTTATTGTATGAAATTACACTACCAGTTTTATTATATTTCACCGGGTTTAAAACTTAGTACAACTTTAAAAATAGTTAATTATTCCCAGTTTTGTTGTGCGTTTGAACTTCACTTACTGTGTGATTTGTTTGGAAGAACGAATAGCCTAGTCTCGTCGCTTTGTTTAAAGTCCGTCCAAAATTGTGCAGGGGTGCACATTTCCTTTCTTCCCCACTTGGCTCGTTTACCCCTGTAGACAATTGAAACGCGCCGGGCAAAATCGCAAAAACCCTGTCACTGGAACAATGATCTGGCCGCTGAAGTCCGACAACTTCAGCAACTTCTGAGTTGTTGTTGTTTTTTTTTGTTTTGCTGTTGTTGTGAGTGAGCGGTAGCTTGCACACTCATTTGCGATTTCATTAAAACTGTACAGTAAATTGCCGCACACCGACAAACCCGTGACAGGGTTATAGCTTAGGCATCTATTTACAGGCAGTCAATGTCAGCAGCCTATGCCACGGTGTAGCCGTTACAGCTGCTTTCTTGGCAGCCATGTAGCTAATGTTAATAGCAGCTGAAAAGGTCAAGGTAAAGGGCTATCAGCTGACCAAGTTCACGGTCACCTAAAGGGGTACTCATTCTAATGAAAATGAGGTTGTTAACAGTGTCCGTATTTCTGTAGTTTGGGCATACATAGTACAGAGCTGGTTTGGCATGTCAGATTTTTCTGATACGTTACAAGTCTTTCTGAGTTTTGTGAACCGCGTTCTTCTAGTTGTATGGTTGAGGCCTTCAGCTCGTTTACAGTCTTCTGCGTACTGTAAAACACCTGCATTATCTTAGGAAGGATTTGAAAATTGAACGATGAGGTTAAGCAGATGCAAATTTCTCAAGTATCCTGGAGTCTCCCAGAAGTTAGCGTCATCATTAGGATTCTAGGACTTGTGTAGTGCGCTCTCTTTGTCAAAAAATCCTTCTCAAGTGTGTTAGTTTCACTTAGAGATTGTAACTGTGTGATCTCAAGTAAAATGTCTAAGCTTTTTTGTTCCTTACTATTATTTGTTATCATCATAACTTGCCATCACAGGCTGTGATTAAGTACCTTTCCATACTTTTAAACTGTGAAAATGCCCACTTTCCTCTTTTTTTCCCCTACATAGTCAGTGTTGCAGATGGTCCATGTGAATTTGTTTTCTGGCCTATGGAAATGTGGTGTCCAGATGAGCAGGGAATGGGACGCGTCTTTTTCCTCAAAGCCATGTCTGTGGAAAAGTTGATAGCCCCTTCAAAACGAGTGTAAATAGATCTCTTTGTGGGACAGGACGCCGCAAACTCCATTTTCAGTATCCCAATAGAATTTTTCAATTTTGAACTGTTTCAAATTTGGAACTAAAATGACAGTTTTGAATCCTCAAATCACAAAGTTGCAAATTTATTGCGAAATAATCTCCTGGTCTCCTTACCAGTGCGCCATTTTAATTGTCAGGAGATTCAAATTAGAGCAATGTTTTTTTGTTGTTTTTTTTTTTTTTAGGAATGAACTGTATGGAGGTGAGCAAAATGTCCAGTTTTACATCATTAGCAGTAATAGATCCTCCCTGCTCTACCCAAGATATAATGTACAGTGCGGTGTCTTGTTAATGACACCTTTTCTGGTTTTATGCTGGTGAACACAGCTTAATTTTTAACCAGGAATCCTGACAGTTATGCTGACAGCATCTGTATCTCTCCCCTTTAGGTGGACACATCGGTATTTGAGAGCCGAGAGATGGTTCATAGCTTGGCTTTTGGGCTCTCTTTCCTGCAGCGGATGGACATGAAGCCAGTGGTTGTAATGGGGCTCCCTCGGCGTGAGGAGGAGATGGAGGAGGAGAAAGGTGGCCCGGCAGGGACCTCCTCCACCTCCGTCTCCAGAGCTACTCTGGTGAAATACTGTCAGGCTCTTACTGAAGCCCTGCAGTACAACTCTGCTAGTGTAATGCCCTTCTTCAGCGCTGAAGCCCTGCTACTGGTACAGGAACCTCAGCATGGGGGCAGGTCAGTCAAATCACAAACACAAATTGACCCAACTGTGAGTTCAAATGAAAAATCTAACTCCTCCCAAAATGTGTGTGTGCGCACTATCATTCAACCCCCAGCTTCAGTGCTTTGTGGACCATCCTTTAGCCTTCATAAACTTGAAAGGAGTGTTTTTGGTGATGCTTTTGGACATGCTTCTTACACCTCTCTTTTGGAATCTCTGGCCATTCCTCACGTGCAAAAGCCTCTACCTCATTGATGTTTGATGGCTTCCATGCTGCAACCGCCTTTTTTGAATCCCACCAAAAATTTTCAATGGGAGTTAAATCCGGGGACAGAGAGGGCCACTCCAGGACATTCCGGGATCTATTTCTCAACCAAGCTTTGGTTGTCATAGAGGTGTGCTTGGGATCATTGTCTTGCTGAATAGTCCAAGGATCACCAAGGTGCAATTTCCCAACAGAAGGCATCACATTCCTCTTTAAAATGGCTTGCTATTTTTAGGACTCTGTGATCCAAGTTACACAGTCAAGATTACCAGTTCCTGCAGCAGAAAAACATCCCTACATCATCAATGATCCACCTCTATGCTTGACTGTGGGGGTGGTATTCTTCTGGTCGTACCATGCCAGACTGGTCCACGTGTCCAAATAGTGCCAGTTTAGTTCATAGAACTGTCTCCCAAAACTCTGCAGTCCAATCAGAATTCCACCTGGAATATTCTAGTCGACCTTTGATGTTCCTTGTGGTAAAAAGTAAAGTCCTGGAGTCCGGCCATAAAGTCCTTGTTTATTCAGTGCTCGTCTCATAGCTGCCACTGAAGCACTCGTCCCGGCCCGTGTCAGGTCATCCTGTAGGTGTTTTGCAGTAATATTGGGGTTTTTATTAATTGAAATTTCAAGTTTATTTAGAGCCCAGTATGTCTTGGTTAAGTCGCTAAGGGCTCTTGATGAAACTTCGAGGTTTTCTCCCGTGGCCAGGCAGGTTTGCAGCTGTGCCATAAGTTTTAAACTTCCTTACAGTGCTCCCAGTGGGGTCTCTTGGAATGTTACATTTTTGGGAAATCTTCTTATACCCAATGCCCATCACGTGCAATGAAAGAATTTCCTCTCTCGGTTTTTGTGAAAGCTCCTCAGTTTTACCCATGATTTCAACTCACCTTGAACACCTTCATGGCTGGGGTTTATATATGCATCAAAGCTAAAGCAAATTAAGGATCATCAGAGTTCCCAAAGGCTTCCACTTTAGGCCATAAAAACTAGCAGAAGGTTTTAGAAACAGCAATATTACATAGGTGTTGAACCATTGTGACATGGCTAGATTAACAAAACATCCTGTTGCTCACGAATACTACATCATACATTTTCTTGGTTGATTTCATGGATCTCTAAATTGATAAATAAGTCATCCAAAGCAAAATCTAGCTCTTTGAAAAAACTGTCATCGGTAAATCCTTACAACCTCTGGGTGGTTGAATATTTCCGATTGCAACTGTATGTTTTTTGAATGTACAGCTACTTTATTCTGTTATTTTCTGTCATTTGTATAAATCACCCACATAACATCTTTCTTATCTGATTGGCCATTGCAGTTCTTCCATTGTCGTGGATACGGGGCTGCTTCAGTGGAGTTTGGACTGCGGCACCATCCCGCTCGTGTGTCCTGTGGGTCGTGACACCAGCGGACATTCTCTGGTACTGGACTCTGTCCAGGTCATGGCCTCCATCTCTAGGGCACTACAGCCCCTAAAAGTCATGTTCCTCAACAGCTCAGGTGGCATCCGAAACCAAAACGAGAAGGTGTGTGTGTGTGTGTGTGTGTGTGTGTGTGTGTGTGTGTGTGTGAGCTTACAAGGAGTAGTGGTTGTGCCTTTGTGTTTGCATACATCATTGATTTTAACGCATACGTGTGTGTGGCATTAATTAGTTTTACTGGGCATTTGCTTTATTGGCAAGCTTTTATATGAGAGCCTTGTTTGAATCAGTTATTATTAAAGGAGTGTTACAGACTTGGGCGTATGTGCTTTAGTGTTAGATACAACTGGAAAACAAGTTTAAAACAGATTTCCACTGACAAAAATGTTCAGTGAACTTTTCAGTTACTCATATTGGGATGAAAATCGACCATGTCATAATGCTCATAGTTTCATCACCGATTAAGTAAAAAACAAAAAAAAAAAACAGAGTTTGTCACTGGCATTGTACATCTGCAATCAGGTGAATTGATTAGTTATCAGAGAGGGTTGGGAGAATCAGCACTAGAAGTCATTCTTAAATGTTGTGGTGTGATGAACAGCAACCACTGACGTTTCTCAGGCTTCAGTAGGTTCTAACATGGGTATAAACTCTTAATTACTATACAAACATTCCAAGTCTTCACTCCTACAAGAGGTAAAGACAGCGCTCCCCTGAAAAGAGGTAAAAGTCCCTCCCCTGAATTGAAAAAACCCAATGTTCTAAATGAGTATTAAAATTTAAGCTCTCTTGTAGATTATAGTAAATAACATAAATATACATAGGCAACAGATTTTTTTTTCCTTTCTTTGGGGGGCGGGGGGGCTACCATACTGATATGAATAGTTACCAAACTGATGTTGATAAATATTGAATTACATTGAAATGTTAACACTAATGATTGGGTATAAGTAGCAGTTAAAAGTTGTCCCTCCATTAGAAGCCTATGAAAGGTCCACAAGCTGAAAACTATGGAGGGTCCGTAGGCTGAAACCTTTTCCACTGGATATATCTTAAAAAGTAAAATAATAAATCGCCCTGCATTCTTAATGTATTGAGTATGTAGGAAGATTCAGAATGTACTTCCAGTGGCTGCACAAAAACTGAAGTTAATTAGAGGTGTGTATCAAGGAAGGGTGGCCACTGTTTGCAGATGTTGGGGGTTTGTGACATGTCACTTGGGCGCCCTCTACTGCATTTTGTTGGTAATACTAGTTAGAGGACCAACCATGCTGTTTTAATACCATGACCATGTGACTGGCAGTTACTAGGGCCCACAAGACTGTTCTAAAGATTTTGAGATCAGTGTTTGAACTAGTCTTAGAACTCATTACAATGAGCTAAAATTAATGAAACTTTAACTAAAACAAGCAAACCTCAAAGATGAAATCTGATTCTCACAGTAACACAGCTAAACTCAAAGCTGCAAGTTTTCTTTTACACGAATTAGTAGACTTCATGTATGTACATTTAACTGAATCTTTCATTATATTGTCGCTGAGCAGCAGAACATTTTATGGCATGCAGCTTTAAAAATGTGATTTTTCCCTGGCATTTCATATTTGAATGTATTTTTTGGTATGTATGTGTTTTTTGTTTTTTTTTTTGGTTTGTTTTTTTTTGTTTTGTTTTTTTTTTACCTGCTGCATGGGAAAGCCAAGGGCAGTTTTCCCACAGGAGTAGAAGCAGTTACATTTAATGTGCTGCCTACTATTCATAGCTGTTTTCGTGTACCTTCTGTGACTCTGGTGAAGATGAGATGAGTGCGTTCTCTGGCTCTTGCAGGTGGTGGATTTGGTGTCGTTGCCCGGCGACCTGCCTGCACTTTGGTCCGCGCCGTGGCTGAGTCCGGCAGAACGGCAGCGGGTCGGCGCCATAGCCCAGCTTCTCAATCAACTTCCTGCCGAGTCCTCAGCTGTCGTCACCTCTGCCAATACCATGCTCACTGAGCTTTTCAGCCACAAGGGTAAAGAACACACACGCACGCACGCACAGAAGTGCCTCATGTTCTAAAGTTACAGAAACTCATACAGTCAGTCAGTGATACCCATTTACACACTAATTGCACCATATCGTGTTTCACTGGTCCCCTCTGACACATACACTCACTGAAATCCTAGCTGTGCCAACACACCATTCTCACCGATATACATTGCATTTAAGGATCCTTATGTCGTAATGTTGAACCAGTGACCACAGTGAAGCTTTCCAAACAAAAATCTTGGCATTTCGTTCTCTCTGTCTCCTCAAGGCTGTGGATGGTTTTCTTTGCTTCTCTTGATCAATGATGTGCTTATGACTGTGGTGTGAATTTATACACTTGTTATGCAAATATTGACAGATACCCAGAGATGGGAACATCTTGTCTTCTTGTTAACAAACTCTTAAACCCTTTTGATTTTTCTTTTGGGGTAAGGTTCTGGGACCCTCTTCAGAAATGGAGACCCTATTCACAAGTGAGTGTGTTTTCCATTTTTATTCTGCTCAGATCTCTTCTTACACCAAATTAAGTTCAGGATTCTGTTTCTGTCTGTTTGCGGTTTCTCAGCAAACCTTTTTAATTTCTCTATTTAATTTAACTAATACTTTGTCCTAGAATTGTTTGTCTGTGCTAATACTTTATTCTGTAAATCCCACGTTTACAATGGGAGCACCTAGATATTTAACCTGTCGCATTATCTTTTCTGATACCTTTTCTATTCATTACCATTAATTATTCAAAAGATGGCCAAATTCAGGTCAAAATCGAATGAACTGGGCCATGAGAAACCATGGCCGTGTCCCACAGAACTACAGCAGGAAATAAAAATTCAAATAGACATTTCATAACCCTTGTCCCAATTACTGGACACATCATTTGAGAACACTGAAACATGATGGTTCAGTATCATATTCATCTTAGATTATCTCCCAGGCAACACATAAATCTTAAAACACAGAGCACATGTTTAGTGGTACTGCAAGGCGTGAGGGAGAGAGTTTGTGGATACAGAGAAACTTTACACTCTCCTTCCTGGTACAGGTACAGAAGCTTGAATGACATTGACGTTGACCGCCTCCTGGCCTTAATCAACAAGACGTTTGGAAAGAACCTAAAGAAGGATTATATCACCTCATTGAAGGGGAGGCTCCACTCCATCTATTTATCAGAGGGGTAAGATGCCATGCTTTTAGCGCCTCTTACTGAAATCATGTGGAGACCACATATCTGAGGGGGTATGAAGGTCTGTACCTTTAGTTTGTGTCATTTTTACGTTTTGCAGTTCGAACCGCCGATCAAACTGTCCCGCAAACATCAGTCTAACAGCCGGTCTGTCAGTAAATTAGTTCTGTTGTCCATCATGTAGGAATAATCTGGCACCAGCGTCCCTTTCTTTTTAATCAAGCAATATGACGTTGTGGTAAACCAGTGTTCACTTTAAAAAGAAAAGAAAGACGTCATTTGAGGAACAGAGTCATTTCAGCTCTGTATTGACCTGTTAATGTGTCAAAGGTTGCTGTGGACAAATACCAAATCCATTCCCACCGTCACATGTGCATATCAACCCCTCCTTTTGTTCTTATAAAAACTCAGCTCAAGGCATTGCAACATGAAGGGGAGACCACATAGTGATAAATTAAACATCTCTTGATAAAATTAAGAAAAAAAAAAAAGATGATTTCAGCAGAAATGATGAAGCATCAGCGTAAGTGAAAGGTTCAGATAAAGGTTCAGAGTGTGGTGATGGCAGCATATATAGTGTAACACAAATCCAAAAGGTGCCGAAAATGAGGAGAGTAAGCACACCAGGGGAACGTAAGCGTTTTCCTCTCTAAGTCCATCAGCAGGAGCAATTAAGGGAACCACCACCACCTGTCAGTCATCTCCACCCCGACCCCGTGGGACAGAGACAGCTTGCCAGAGCTAGGCAGGACCGTGACAATACAAACACAGCCCTATTTTAATTTCTTTTTTTACCACAGAGCTCCGCTGAATGACACTCGTTTTGTAAGCAATGACTTTGCCTTCTGTATAATCAAGACGAGACTGCACAAACAAGATACTGTTCGGTCAAAAAAAAATTTTAGAAAGAATGCTTTTTTTTTTTTTTTTTTTTTTATTCCAAAATCTATCTATCCTGAATTATTTAAAAGAAAAAAAAACACTGAATGAACCTTTAGAATGAAAGTGTTTTGAAGGGTTTTGGAAGGACATGCGGTAGCAGCATGAGAAATTACAAGTGCTAATGGGATTTTTTTTTTTTTTTTCCTTGAACACATGACAGGCCTTCAAGAAATAATTTCCACAAAAGTCTCTGTTTTCAAATTTTGAATATTTTCCAGTTAGTAAATCGGCAATGAAATTCCTGTGGAAAAAACAATAACCACGTTCCTTTTTTTCCCATCATAATAATCATTCAAAATGAAGTATCACATCCGTATGTACCTCAAATCGAATTTAGACACTTTCCCCTCATGCCTAAGACAAAAATCACTCATGTCTGATTGGACCAAACACAGGTACAGCGCAGCTGCCATCATCACCTGCGAGCCGGTAAGCAGCGGGACACCCTATCTGGACAAGTTTGTGGTGAGCAGCAGCAAGCAAGGTCAAGGCACAAGTCAGATTTTATGGGAGTGCATCCGACAGGACCTGGGCAAGCTCTTCTGGAGGTCCCGTGCCACCAACCGCATCAATCCATGGTGAGACCTCCCACCTCAGCCATTACATTCATAATGGATGCCATTGCTTGTTGTAATGATCTGTGTCGTTTTTGTTGTTCTTAGAAGTTAAAAGGTAACTAATAGTTAAAAATTGTTAAAGGTGGAGAAAAAAAAAAGTCGAATTACACGCAGTTGGCCGTGGAAGGGTCTTTGTTAATCTGTGGAAATAACAATATGGTGAACTTGTCCTTCACTCTCTCACTTACTGACTTTAGGTATTTCAAGCACTGTGATGGGAGCTTCGTTAACGGGAACTGGATAGTTTTCTGGTTTGGCCTGTCGGACATCAGAGAATCTTATGAGCTTGTTGAGTATGCTAAGCAGCTGCCCGACTCTTTCAGTAGTCCTGGTGTGGAAGAAACTTCCTTGCAGCTACCCTCTGGATCATGATGTTCCCTTGACCGCTCTACCATGATCTTCATGCAGCGTGACAGCCCAAGTTTAGCCAAACGTTTTTGACGTAAACAATTTTTGGAAGCTTCAAGCTCAACCCCTGAGTGGCATTATTGAACACCCTAATAAAGTCTCTGGTAATATAGGTTTCTGGGTTTTTTCACCCAGAGAGTTAAGTCCAATATGCAGCTTCTACACTGTTGCATGGTTGTGAGGTTCTAGAAAAACATTTGTGTCAAACTGGTACCATGTGGAAAGAATTTTTTTGCACAATTTAACAAACAGTTCTGGGAATACAAATAGCATATGCTAGTTACCTTTTTTTTTTGCTTTGAGAAAGTCAAAACAATGGTCAATAATTTTGTTTTGTCTCTGTACAAACAGTTTAATTTCTAGAAATTAGAGATTAAAAACTTTACAGCACTTCAAATATACTGATGTAATTTCCTGTTAAAACACTGATCTATATTAGCTTGTACTATTTGCAACTCATGTGAATAACAAATTTTTACATTTATCTGAAAGGAAATATGTCCAAATTCTGGAAGTAAAAAAATCACTTCATGGTCAGTGCAATATGATTAATTGGTATGTCTTTTTTTTTTTTTTTTTAAGTTACAGGTTGATTTGAGACACAGTCGGTCATTGTGTTTCCAGTGTATCACTACCTAAAAACCCAAAATTGGACAGTGTGATTGGATCATAAAGATAACTGGATTAAGTAACAGATGAAGCCTGTGGTAATTCTACAGGGACTTCATCATTGGAATTACCAATTCCCTGTGCTTTAACAAGTCACTGACATAGCATGGCCTTTGCATCAATTAGGGAGCCTGAAATCTGGCACACACCTCCTAATGCAAGTGAAAACAGCCACCTTCTCAGCACTTGTCCAGTTTATAAGGGCCTCAGTGGGTGCATAACAAAGGAAAGAGCCCTAAACACAGAAGACATGAAGCTCACATCTTAGTTGTTTAGATGGCTTGCTACCCTTCAAAGAGCCATTTAAAATATTTGATGAAGCTAATATTTTTTGATTTCTTGTTTCACCACATTCTTCTAAGTAAATAAGTTACAAAGATATATAAATATTTTTTGGAGCGTTCTTGGTTAATGTGTTAATCCAACGTTGGCAAGTCCTAAAATGACCTGTGACTGCGGGTAGGGTTGCCACTACAGCCAATGTTTTTCCAAACCCCCAGTGCTTTAACCCAGTGCAAGCACAGTAATTTGACCAGTTATTCTCTTTGTCATCTCAGCTATATACACACAGTGGGATGAAATTGCATGTCCTCAGGAGAGCAAGTTGGACCTGAAGAAGCTGTTGCACTCGCACGCATTGAGCAGTTGGGGGTTAAATCAAGGGCACTTCAACCATGGTAGTTCAGGCTGCTCATTCACTCCCCCCACCCACGTTTTTCTTGCCGATCCGGGGGATCAAACCGGCGACCTTTCGGTCATAAACCCGCTTCTCTAGCCCTTAGCCCACAGCTGCCTTTTGACACTCTCAAACCAGCATGCCTGGCTTCTACCATCATTTTCCATTCCAAGACACTTAGTAATCTTTTTTTTCCTTGCCTTTTCTCCCTGACATACAAAATTACTGCCTCGTTTTTTTCAAGCCTTAATAGTCTCCGCCCATTCATTTATCCCAGAGTGGGTTGAAAAAGTGGATTCAATTAGAGATCATAGTATTCACCTGGTCAGTCTATTTCAAGGCAAGTGCAGGTGTCCCGTAAAGTTTTATAAACTCCGTGTACATCCCAAATGCTGGAGTAAATGCAGGTTAAGCTAAAATGATCTTCTAGCTTCTTCTTGCTTCTCTGATCAAGAGAATATAAAGGTTGGCTGTGGGATCAAAATGGGGAGGTGAATGATTAGCATTCATGCAGGGCAGCTAATGGGACCTTCCTAAGTCCCCTTGACAGGTACAAGTAATTTCTGGGGCAGGCTAGTAAAAGATGTAGAATAAGTAGCCAATCAGGCAACCAACATTTATTTAAACAGCTCGCAACCATTCAGGTCAGGTTCAGACACTCAACATGACAGCCACATCAGATGTTGTTAGTTAGCATGGTTTGAAACAAATACCACAAGGGTTATTTTCACTCACCAGCATTTAAAGCAATGATATTATACAAATACAAGGGGGAAATGATATAATGAAAGTCTTACATTGAGTTAACAACACTCAGCCATCACTTGTTGACTGGAATGAGCTCAAATGACATCAAAGTGACTCACCCACGATTATGGAGTCTCTTCTGTTTCTGCTTTATTTATACATCCATGTATAGACAATTTTAGTGTTTAAGACAACTGCTTATCTCTTATGTGAATAGTTAAATAAACACACAGCCCACAGTTTAAGCCATTATATAATGTAATGTATTGCTGAAGGTTTAGAAGATGTGAAGAGCTAGAAAGCTGGGCAGAGATCGAGAAAATGCTAACCAAATACCAGCACCTCTAATGATCTCCTGAATTACTGACAATGTCCTGCTCAAACACAGTGACCTCCACAGTCCTGTCAATTTTGTTCTCGTTGAAAAACAGGAAGACCTCCACCCCTCAGAAGGTATTTAATGGTTTACTGAGAGTTAGAAATAGGAAGTTCCTACCAGCAGAAAAAAAAACAAACAAACAAAAAAACGTTCAAAGACAATGCAAAAAATTTGCCTTGAATTATTTTTTTTTTTCTGTTTTGGACTCTAGATGTTTTTTGGAATTCCCCCCCCCTTTTTTTAACCTAATTTGGAAATATCAATTCCTGGTACTTCTGCAATGGATTGGTGACCTGTCCAGGGTGTTTCCCTGCCTTTCACCCAATTAACAGTGGGATAGGCTCCAGCACACCCCACGACATTAATTAGGACAAGCAGCTTCTAGAATGAATGAATGAATGAATGAACGAATTCCTGGTACTGCCAAGTCCCCATAACAGCAGGACCAGTGTTCCGCTGCAGGAGAGTGGAGGCCAGTATATTCTTCATCTGACAAAAAGTTAATTGCCACTTCTTTCCTCCTTCCACTATTTTATCGTAAGTATCTCCACCACAGTGCAGCGCTTCTAAAGCAGCATGCTATTTCCTCACATTATCTAAGAGGTGCTGACACCCCACTGAGACTAGCCTCCAGTGTGAAGACAAGGAGGGAACCCTGTCCAGCTGACCCTCCCAACTATATTCGTCACAACTCTCAACCCAGCCAGTGGTCACTTTCATTTTAACATTAAAGACACAACTTAGTATGACCTCATATTCTTATTATTTCTACTGTTTACTCAGCTATCAATTAGCCAAGTTAGTGTAAAGCAACAGTTAAATCTAGTCAATATCTGATCATTACATTAGCTTTAGGTGATGAGAAGAAAGGCTGAACTGTGCAAATGCTTTTTGCTTTACCCAAATCTCTAGTGTTGGTGTGGTACATGATGCAAGACACTTGACCAAACGGAAGATTTATGTGGTTTTACATTTTTGGTTGAAACATTCAGTTTATACTGACCCTGGCTCTGCACCTGGTCTGTTGTGCCCTCCACAGACAAAATACCGCTGGATACATTCAGTGACACCTGAGACCATAGCAATACCTCAGCTTTGAACACCAAAGAACACTACAGAACACAATGAGTGCTTCCCAACAAGTTGATCCTTGCATGGGATCAAACTGCTTCACAGTGTTTTTAAGGAGTGCATAAGGTGATATTTGTGGGAATTTTCAGTTAATTCTCAATCTCGTAAATTTCACTTACGTGCAATAAAAAAAAGACAAGCAGACAACTCTTGGCTTAAGTTTAAAATTTCAAGGGCATATACCTTTCAATGCTTCTGCACACTGCAAGATACGAGGGCCCATCTCATTAAAATACCCTCAGGTTTTGACAGTTGTCTTTCCGTTTGTGTTTTTTAATTGTTAGCAAAGCCTGGAAGTTCTCACTCGCTCATTCACTCAATATCTAAGCCACTTATCCTAACTTGGGTTGCGAGGGGTGCTGGAGCCCATCCCAGCACATTTGGCAAAAGGCAGGGAAACACCCTGGACAGGCTGCCAGTCCATCGCAGAAGCCTGGAGGTTATACCTCAGATTACATTTTTCATGTCATGTTTGGTCCCCATGGAAATACAGTTCTCTAGACTGTTTTACTAGAAATCTGATAGTTATACTGCTGTACAGGTCTCAGCAGTCCATCTTGCTAATACTCGCACTGTGTCAACATGAGAGGAAAACACAAATGAAGACAGAAACGGGACATTTCCTTCCAGCCCCGTGGTGAGAGATGGCTAGTTAGCTAGTGAACTTCGGTTAATGTTAGCTACAGACTTGGCTTAACACAAAGCACTGAACAAGGGGTAAGGGTATAGTTTTTCAGAGTGTTTTGAATTAGGCCTACTTTTGCCTAGATCGCTCAAACTTCTGGGACTTCTTCTTGAAACATGGCAGACATCCCACCTCTCCCAGAAGTTCCGGTAGTCTCCAACATACTGATGGCAGCTCCCTGACGCCCGTGTAGGTACCCGGTCCGTCCCGGCTGCCCGATCAGTTCTGCGCATGTGCGCGCTTGCGCAAAAGTCAGCTAACCCTATCCCTAACCATAAGCGCGTGCATGTGCAGAACGGATCGGGCAGCTGGGACGGACCGGGCACTTACAGCCCAAATTATATACAATATCCCAGAAACTGATTTTTTTGAGAGCGCGTGAGCGAGAGGGAAAGAGAGAGAGAGAGAGACCGAGAGAGAGAACGAGTGACCAAGAGAGCAAGTTGCTGTGTCCAAAATCACTCACTACTCACTATGTAGTGCACTATATAGTGAGTTCACCATTTTGTAGTGCTTTCCCAATGAGTAGTGAAAATTGTTATACCCCATATAGTGCACTGAAAGTATCCCACAATGCATCGTGGAACGTGCAACTGATGTACCTTACATCGATTGACTTAGATCATCATGCATTGCGGCCTGTCTCGTGAAAGCAGGCAAGTCTTTACAGACCAGTCAGATGCAGATGTTCTGGCGTTCATTTATGTGACAGAGACAATAATTACGAATATCCAGCGCATAATTATGTAGCAGCATAACATCCAAATGGTGTCTGCAATGTTTGAACAGCCCCTTATCCCCTCCAGTGAGTGTTTCATATACCAAAGTGAGTGAATGGTTTCGGACACAGCAAGTGACAGACATAATGACAGAGTGACAGAGAAAGCATCCTGATTGGTCTCTCTTTGAGAAGTAGATCTAACAGTTTTCTCCGTGGATGGGCTTTACAGTTGACCTCTCTCACTCTTTCATTGTCCATCAGTACAATTAAGTGTCCTGCTGAGCCATGGCAGAGTGTTACGAAAAAAACTTAAAGTTGGAATAGATTTAAAAAGAACGACTCCATGAGTTGAATAATATAATATAACATAAGTGCATATTTTGATGTCACATTTTCTATATCCAACATTTACAGATTAGACAAAGTCACTAAACAAAGTATTACATAAGATAATAAGGGTACACCTTATGCTTTTATTCCTTTTAGGGACCACGATGAATTAAGGAGGCTAAGCACAGAGAAGGCTGCAATCATATACCTGGGGGGTGGGGGTCTGCAGTGGTGGTGGTGCTGCCTCCCTGAAATGAGTTTTTGCAGGGTGGGATGTCTGAGTATGGACAAGTCACAGCATTTGTGTTGTTTTGCCAGATACATCCTAAGCCATCGATGAAAGATATGTCTGTAAATAAAAGTACCATTTAGCCTAAGGCTGGCTATTTTAAGTTGTTAAATTTCAAAGGAATTTCATGTTACTGGAATATTATAGCTAGTCAGTGGTTCATGGGCATGTAAGGTGGTAGACTTTCATATGACTGTAAATGACAGGTTATACCAGTATCAATTTCTGCTCATAGAATTGTACAGCACAATGACTGTTATTAGCATTTGAAAGGCCAAACCATCAGCTAACGACTGTGGTCACGCGGATGCCTGAAAACCTCCGTCTAACAGCTTTATTCGGACATTTGCGGGAGTTTGCAGGTCCGCATAACAAAGTTCTGCAGGCATCCGAATACCTCCGGCAAACAGCAGGTTTGGCGGAAGTTTACTTTGTCCGGATATTTCCAGATAGGCCTACACCACTTTTCACGCAGTGAATACGTTTTGTCATGAACGGTTCCATAAGTATGTTCTAGTAAAGACGTTATCTGTGGTTGGACGGCAGAGCCTAGAAGCACAATCACGCAGTTATACACTTGCTCACTGAAGAAGACAGAGACTTTGCATTTCGACTTGAATCCCAGTGAAGTGAGATGGAAAAAACAGCCAGACCACAGGCTAAGCTGAAAAGAACAGCATTCAAGAGGGCAGTGCGTAGGTCGCAGGATACAACGGCGGTTTTAGGTATGGGCGATATGGGAGTCTTGCTTCAGGCGGCATAGCACAAAAAAAAGAAAAGAAAAAAATCGGAATGTTGACATCTGACCGATCGGTTTCTATCGCTCATTGAGGGAGGGGGTCGCCCCGGGCGCCACAGCTAGAACCGCTACTAGAAGGAACATAACGTGTAGCTGAAATCAGCTCTGTGCGCACTATTGTACCATAGAGTACAAACACGTTTGGTTCATCTCTTCAGTTTTAATAATTAATTAATATTTTGCTTGTCTTTCCATGAAATGGAAAAAATACAGAATTAAAAATGATGCAGAATGTCTGAATGTCTTTTTTTTTTTTACAGTCACATAGTAGACTCATTATTGTGTCGTAGAGGGCTGTGTAAAGTATGTTTCCCATACCCAATATCAAAAGCCCATTTAGACAGACTGAAAATACAGTGTCACTAGGGCAAGTTCTTTTCTTCAGTTCTTTCTGGGAACCAGGAGGATTCAGACAGTAAGGGAGATCACTGGTCTGTGTGGTCGTATGTGACAGCTTTGTATTTTCAAGAGTATAAAATAATCACACACGATTTATGATCAGTGACTAAAGTCCTGCCACAGAATCTCTATGCAAAGATAGGTTCAGACATTATTCTTCTGTAAGATAAACCACTAGTGTTCTACTCAGTTTAAAAACTGTCAGTTATGAAAGCTTTTACTATACTAATGTCACAACCTATTGATTCCTTTAGTGTGTGATAATATAATTTAGAAAGATCATGATTATAATCTCCGGTGGGTCTGACTGTAACCATAATCTCAAATGGTTCTGTAACAGGGGCGATTCCAGGATTTTTTTTTTTATGTGGTGGCACAGGGGGGACCAAGAACCAGTCGGGTGGGGGGGGGGGGGGGGCGGGGGGTATGGGGCATCAGAAAATTCCATCAGAAATAAATACAGCGTTGAAAATTGACTTCGAAAACACTGGGCACGATTTTCAGGCTCTTTTTGCAGTGCCCTGTGCCCTAAAAATAAATACAAACCATTAAGTCGCTAACTTAGCCATTAATATTACACAAAGCTACATTAGATAGCTATGGTCTGGTCTGATTAGAGGCAGACTCATTCAGTTGTGAGGCCGTTTTTGGATACGCAAATAGGGTTTAATTTCTCCCAACACACCCCAAAATAATGTTGTTTTGTTCCAGTACGAACGTAACGGTATAACCAGTCTACAGCTTAAAATGCTCAACGTCAATGGATATCCTGCCAAAATGAAAAATGAAATTAAATAACTCGATTTTCATTTTCACGACAAACACGAGTCTTTTCTGACAAAAATAACAAAATAAAATTTTTACCATTTCACTTCATTAGTTAGGATTTTCCTTTCAACAGATTTTGAGGTACAACTCAGACAAAATGCGGGGTTCAAGACAAAAATGAGACAAAAAAACGGGGTTGGTGTCACCCCGTTGCACCCCTTTAGACACGCCCCTGGTCTGTAAATTGTTTCAAAAGTTACACAGTAATCAAATTGATTATCGTCATAATTTAATTTGTTCACAAAAATGTCTAATAAACCTACTTAGTTATAGTCACTGTGCTCTAACAGCAACAATAACTATGCCTACACGGATACTGGACTCTTGCTGGACTACTGCAGTTTTCATGAAACTGGGTTTAAATCTGCGCAACAGCAAGAGACTTTTCTTTGGTTCCCGACGATCTATAAGAAGGCCCCCCTGAATATTTGTCCACTTACATAGAAGGGACCGCCAAACCGTGTATTCAAAGCTTCATGTCCTGTGATAGTTAAAATACAAAATGCATCGGTTCCTATAAGGAAGACGGGAACATGCAGGAATACTGGCCGGTTTTGCATAAACTGACTCATTCACACTGAATAAACGGAATGCTTAAGAGGGAAGTCCAAGGCTGAGTTACATCCCTTTTAAATCTTCAGATTATAAGTAGATAAATCGAAGGAGAAAACAGAGGTTGTGACGATAGCTTACTGAGGAGAAACAACACATGCATGGTTGACGACCTCTTATTTACCCGTATAAAATCTATTAGAATCTAAATTGTTTAATTGCACTTTAAAGACGATATGTACACCATCGTTTCGTTCTCTCTTCGTTGATCACTTAGATATTTTATGAGCAGGAGAAATTTCAGTAGTCAGTCAAATTTTTCTCTCCTACATGTTTTGGGGAATCAAGGATCCGTTAGAAACAGTCTCTCACGTCTACATATTCAGACGCTCGAGAGATGTATGCATTTGCACTGACTTTTTGAATACAGTGTGGTTTAGGGTGTTAGTTACGGCATTAAGAGATTATATTTCCTTGTATTTTCTGTGTTCTATAAAGTACACATCAGATTTGTCGTTGTATTGCAGTAGCCACCTTCTCTGTAAAAACTAAATATATCTTTTTCTACCACTCACCTCATGAGGTGAGAAGCATGGCTTTGTAGTCCTCTTCGTTACAAAAAAAAACAAAAAAACCCCAAAAACATACAAACAAAAAAAAAAAAACCCAAGAAAAATCTCATTTAAAAATTAAGAAAAGTGAACTGGATTGCCTGATGAAAACTAAACTTAATTTAGATCATATTGACCAGGTCAGATCATTTTCTTCAAAGTAAATTACTGTGAATTTGATAATAGGCCAAATCAAGCAGACTACTTATCAATCAGTTCAAAACAAGCAATGTGAAACATTCATTCAGATTCATTAAGATATATTAAGATCTATATCATGATGCTCCTGCGATGGACTGGCGACCTGTCCAGGGTGTTTTCCCACCTTTCGCCCAATGAGCGCTGGGATAGGCTCCCGCACCCCCCACCGCCCAAATTAGGTTAAGCGACTTACAAAAAAGAATGAATGAATGAGTGAATGAATCATGATGCTCCTTTTTACTTTATACAAGAGCAGAGGCTATCCAGGTGATGCCTTCCAACATAGAATCCAAATGACAATTTAACACTGGACACAATGTCTACATAAGTTTAAGTTTAGTGTCTGCTTAAGTTTCGCAACATCACTTGTCCCTGTTTGCAGACAGTCTAGGTTGTCATTCTCCTTTTACTGACGTGTAGTTTTAGCTGTGTGCACACTGGCGTGTAGCATATTCGTTTTGTAGTTGTGTGCGTAGGGCAGGTGCTGTTTTCATTGTGGTTTATAGATGGAACTGGGGGCTACAGAGGGTGATGAAGGGTTTTGCCATTATTTGTAAATCTTGCTTTGTTTCAGATTTGATGTGAAAGTTTGGGTTACACTGTCAAGTAATTACATGCTTCATAGAATAAAGAAGTCAAGCAAATCTCACATGGGAAGGTAAATTTATTTTTCTTTGCAGGAGTAACTCATGAAAGTTACTCATGAAACTCAGACCTTTGGAACAACACAAATAAACAATCAGAACATTTCAAACTATACAACTATAGAAATATATATATATACAAAATAAGAGCCATAAATATCAAAAAGAAGTAACAAAGACAAATATAAACATTTTTTAAGTCTTTTAAGTTAGCCTATAAGACCGACAGAGCCTCTGTCGATCGACTCGTCCTAACAACACAGATATACGTCGTTTCCCAAAATCCCAAGCACTGTTCCTGGTGTGTAGACCATCGCTATCAACCGTGAACGTGTCAATGTTAACACCAAACCTCATGTCAGCAAGTTGGATTTTCTCTTTCTCGAAAAAACACCCAAGAGTTGCCCTGATATCGCGTGCCTCTCCTTTGCTTGAACTTGTCATTGAAAACTCTAGTTTCTGCCTGTTATAGGAGACAGATGGCTGTGGCCAATCCCTCACTCAACCTACAGCCCTCAGTTCCCTATCGGTCGAAGCATATTCATTCGAGCCTAAACTCACTGGCTTGCATAGTAACACAAGCATAGACATTAATCTGTTACACCAGGATGGTCGACTACCGGTAAAAGTCTGTTACGCCTTTTAATTGTGATCATATAGGGAAGTAAGAAGAGGAAGTCGTTTTTATTTATGATCACAGGCGAAGAAGAAAAAATTAACTGGGTTGAGAATTTAATTTTTCAACACGGGGACACCAGTTATAGTTCATACAACTCAAATTTAATGAAGTCAGTAGAATTTTGTTGTTTTGAAGCGAATAAATACCCGAAGTGGGTGCTTCCTAATGGCTTAGTATTTGTATGTGTGTATCCTAATATGCCTGTGTGTCGTCCTCTCCAGCTTGGTCACTCAAAATTAAAACACAAAATCCCAGTTGTTGCAATGTTCAGAATCCATCTCTCTGCCTGGTTAACTGACCCACACGGTGACATGATATCATTGACTTGACATGCAAATGAGCGATAGAAAACCGTTGGAGCAAATATCACCGTTACGAATTTTCTTACGCGGGCGCCCCATGACGCCCCAGGTAAGATGCCGGCCATGTCGCCCATACTTAAATCCGCCGCTGGTCTTTGCATCAAAAAATGTTTGTGTAAAAATGTGAAATAATACCAAGAAATTCTAAAGTCTCTCCCGCCCCTCCCAAGCTTCCTTCCTCCTATACACTGCAGTAGGGAGTTTTTCCTTGCCACTGTCGCCTTGGGCTTGCTCACTGGGGGTTTAGGCACTGATCGCTGTAAAGCCGCTTTGAGACAATTTTGATTGTAAAAAGCGCTATATAAATAAAATTGAACTGAATTGAAATGAATTGAAGTGTTACAACCGTCCCTTGTTACAGCTGTCCGTGGTCTCCCCTACTTTAAAAATGAAGGTGTGTTTTGGGCGTAACGTTCAATAAACCAATTTACAATGTATACAAGTTACAAGTTGGCATTTAGAAAAAAAGCGACTTACAACAAGTGCAATCAGGCTTAACTACTCCATGAGCGGAAGATCGCGGTGAGAATGCAAATTCATTATTCTCAGTACCACGCTCATGTAGCTCCTTCTGTGACCACAGAACAAAGAGACAATAAACAAGACCTGTGACATAGAGACAAGGTTAGTACATAGGATTTTTTTTACATAGCATAACATAGAAAGATAGGTTATGCATTGGGGGACAGATGGATTCTGAGAAGATGGGTTTTCAAATCAATCAGAATGTCATCTCTCATTCCCTTTAAAAACCACCTCCGCTTGCACTTTAGCGGATTGCTAATATAACGTCGAAATTAGGAAGAGCAAGAAACTAGAAAATCAAGGCGGAGGAGACAAACTTTCTCTTGCGCGAGGTGAAAGCACGAACAATCTAAACGTCACACAGCTCCCCAAGTCGAAGTAAGCATATCCTCCTTTTCTGTGATTTTAAAATTTCCAAAATAAGTTAAATATTCGGTGGACAAGGGTTTGGACTTTTTCTCAGTCAGATACGACGTTCCGTTTACCTACCAGCCTATAGATAAAGCATTTAGTAACCAAACATTTGAAGCGCATTTTTAGCACTCCAAACGTCCTCTCTGTTACAGTGAGTTTTTTTCATGTTAAATGACAGAGAACACGTTTTCGACTGAATGACAATTCAAGAACTGTTGTTAGAAGGATATTCATGAGGTGACAGTTGACTGTTACAGCCTGGATAACAGGGACGTACCCGAAACCGAATATGTTATCCGGGAAAGCATAAATAATGCGATGGAAACAACATATTTTTTTTCTACCCGAAGTTGCTTATTCGCTGGAAAAGCCACGATTGACATGTACATGTGTCAGCCATTATGTTTCTGCAAATCGATTCATATCATTATACATGTCCACAAGATAAAAATGCCCATTCTGTTGATTCCACTTTGATTCCACTAACTGGTCGTTTCATTTGCTACACATTGCTGAAAAGTGATCGCTTACTTCCACCGAGTCAGGTGCGTGAGCTAGCGAGACAAAAGCCTGGTGTGACTGCTGGATTACCCCCGCAACCTATACATCAAAACGAAGCTTAGAACCTGTAGTTTTCAGCAGTATGTGTTATTTTCCTCAATTAAAAAAAGACAGTCGAAAGTCGTTTCATTTACTACACATTATTGAAAAGTGATCGCTATATTCTATAGTCGCCTCCGCCGAGTCAGTGCAAAACACTGGGAAAATGAAACGGGCAGAAAAAGCTCATGTATTACTGTTATGTAATTACAGCTGTAATTCACTTCTTCCTCGTCAAGACGTTAACACATCAAGAAACGCGAACGCACCATCATTGGAATTTAAGATGATTCCTTCCAACTGAAGGATATTTTTTTTTATATTTCTTTACTGTAAATAGTTTCAATTTCCAATGCAAAACAGAATCTTTCGGTTTATAAAACATTTCTGCAGTTTCTGATTGTTCAACGTCCCCCAGTTAAAGAGGTGGGGGGATGGGGGGTCAGACAGTTCATAAAACTTAGTTTAGTTAAAAATAAAAATGAGAGAGAGCGCGAGAGAGAGAGATGAAAAGTAGCCCACAGTATGACGTGGAAATATATTTCATAATTAATTGTATGCCAATAAATCAATCTGATGTTTAGAAGGCACAAAAATGCATAGCCAATGAATATTAGGTTAGAAAATACAACATTTGCCCGATTGAACGTGATTTCCGGTATAAACCACGCCCGTTTACAGTCTACTATTCGAATGCAGATACAGAGAAAGATCATTTTGATGGTTGAACAGATACGGATACGGATAGAGATAAAGATTCAGATAATGACGTCTACAGCTCTACAGGATGAGCATAATTCATGGCGACATTCCTCTTTGTTGTGGGACAGGTGAGGGGTGAGGTGGCATAAAAGTCGTTTAAATGAAGACATTTAATCCGTGATCTGTGCATAATTGCTGGCGCTGTTGCTGTCGCTGTAAAAGGTCCCCCGACCGAATCTGTTTAAATGCTGTTGTGTATAGCTGATGAAATAATTAGCCAATTTCATGCGTCTTTGCTCTGTTATCACATGGATCTTTACCTTGATGTCCACGATAACATTCCACAGCTATATTTCACTATATTTTTTTATTCTTTTATGCATGTTTGTATGTGCCGCTGTAACAAACATTTACTTGCGTTGCGAACTCACCTACATAGGCGTGTATTACTATATTTATATTGCGCCCTTAATATATCAATGCAACTACTGCGCCATACTTTAGACCAGGTTTTTGTTGGTTTAAGCGCAACTGCTCTCAGTTGCAGTCTAAATAGCGATGCGCCAACAATGCGCTTGACCACTCTTCGTCTTCAGACCGATCCGCCCAGATAGGCGCAAGTGCATTTGGGGGCTAGGCGGAAAAATGACAACTGGGCGGGTCTGAAACTAGCAATGACCTTGCTCCTCTGGTTCGCGCCGGGTTGCGCCGGGTGTAAAATAGGGCCGAATATGTTTCAGTGCGAGCAAGCAACTATCAGACTGCACTTCGAACAGAAATGGATATAATTCTTGCAACTCGTCTAAAGGTAAGCTATGCGTTTAATTCACTTTATGATGTCAGCCTCGGCTCTCATGATTATTACGCAAAATGTTGAATGATTTTTGGGTCGGTCTGCATTTATTTGGTATTCGGTAAGAGTACATAGTCTATTTCAAATGATGTAGCAATGACGCGCACGGTGCAGTGTGTGTGTGTGTGTGTGTGTGAGAGAGAGAGAGACAGAGACGTGGCTTGCACGTAGGCTATGTTTTGTGCAGTGTGAGTGCGCAGTGCAGTGTGTGTGTGTGTGTGTGTGTGTGAGAGAGAGAGAGAGAGAGAGAGAGAGAGAAAGAAAGAGAGAGACTTTGCAGAATGTTTTGAAATTGGAACTGGGTTGGTGTGTTGGTTGTTGACGGCAAACTAATATTATCAGGCATTTACATAGGCTAATAGGTTGAGTTCCCGAACGACAGTTCGGGTAAACCCCCCGCGGTAACTCTAATGCCCCCATATTAAATTTGCTCTGGCACCGACCATATTGGACTCCGTTATTCTATGCATTACAAATTATCAGCTTACAAATGCATTTATTTTCGCATAAAAGCCTTAGTCTAGCGTTGCAAACCCTGCAGGTGCTGCTTCGGTGATTACAGGCAGAACCTTCAGCTCACTTGTTTGTAACCAGCGAAACTTTTCGCTCGATTTGAATAAAGAACTCTTAACCTGACTAGGGGATATATGTGTGGGCAACGAACGGACAGTACTCGTTGTAATTAATGCATTAATAATACTATTTATTTGTATTTTGACAGAATGAGGGTCCGATATCCTTCGCGGTTAACTGTCTTCACAGTGGCCACAGCTGTCACAGTTTTCATCCTATTTGGAGCTGTGTATTACACTACTAAAGGATCTCTGACTTTAAGGTACTTGGTAAATGTTATGATGTTTATTATTATTAGTAGTAGTAGTAATAGTAGTAGTAGTAGCTAGCCAGCCTATAACAGCACCTAATTTACTTAAGCAGCGATATAAAGTGCATTGTAATGGTAACATTTAAGAGCCAACATTTAACAGCACTGTATTTTTTTTTAACTTAAAGTTTTCCTGTAGGACAAATTGATATAAGAAAAGGCGTGACATGTCCTGAAATGGCTGCTTTCCCTCAAGAAAAGTAGGTATTTAAAACAGTAGTACTAATTAATGAGGTGATTGAAGTAATCAGTGAGTGTATTTGTTAACATTAGTGACAATTGAAGACTCACTGCAGAAGATATGGTGGCTTTTCTTTTGGAGAACAAACATATACATGTGGTTGGTCTTCTGTTCAAGGACAGTCATATTTCAGCCTAAGTCAAACTTTCCATTAAAGAGTCATATTTTCAAAATGGATGGATTTTTTTTTTTTTTTTTAAAGTCTATCCTAAATTTTCAGTTTGATATTTATACAGCACATGCCATATGAACAGGAAGCTGTTGCAACTTTGTGTATTCAAATATGACAGTTAAAAAGGAATTACAGCAGACATTATTACAGTGCTTTGAAAGCTGGCTTTTTAAGTCTGTATGTTGTAGGCTACAAATGGAAAATGTAAGCTTCAATAAGGATCTAGATGTACGGGGTTTTTTGTTGTTGTTGTTTTTTTTTTTTTCAAATTAAAACCTAAAGCAGGTCACGGAGCATGCACTTTTATGGAGCAACACCTAGTTTTGGTGCAACAGCAACATAAAAAGAAGACTTTTGTCACAGTTTTATTGAAACAAAACACGAAACATAAGACTTGAAAGAAACCTGAAACAAAAGAATTCTTGAAACCTATCAGGACTTGAAACATGATTCACGATGCAGGATTCTTGACACAAGCTTGACCATATATCCAACTCACTCGACAAAAGCAACTCAACTCAACAAAAAGAAAGATAGGAAAACCAGGAGTATTTAAACAGGACGGAGCAAGACTAAACTAACTGAAGACAGGTGAAATGATGATTCAGTCACGGTACACTAAACCTTAAGGAATCAGGGAGTAACACAAACCGGCTAGTAGAAGGGAAAAGAGAGAATTATGGCCTGACACTACTTTTACTTTATACACCCCTGCAAATAAATAAATTCATTAATAGCACATTTCATAGCCTAGTATTGTGTGACCTATAAAATATGTTGCCAAGACAACTTAAATATAAACTGAGCCTATATAATGCAAAAATTTGTTTTTTCCTCCGCTGTTACGACAATGACAGATTCGTTAAGTGTTTGGTCATGTGGCTAAGGGTTGTGCGAGATCAAAATCCAGTGGCGCGCCGGTGCTCACTCCATAGCAACAGCCCTGCGCTTTGAGTCGAATCCGTATATTAACACGACTCCGAGATATCAAAGCAAGCGCGGTTTCGCAATTCGGACCGACCAGCCTATTAGCTATTTTATTTTAGATCTCATTGCATCTTCAATTATCCTATTTTCAAGTTATGTAATTTGACGGGCTTGGAATCCAAAGAGACGTAGGTCCACATTTAATGTAGGCTAATGTCCTTATTTAATAAACAATAGCAAGGCTATTTGTTTTAGCCTATTTTATTGTTGTAGATAATATATTCACTTCGCAAAGTTTGCTAAGAGTTGCAAAGAGCTCATTCGTGCTGACTACTTTTATTAAAATACATTTGTTGAATCATAGCGTTTGTGTTTATTTATTTATTTGTTCATTTTATTGCTGTTTAAATGTAGGCTATTATATAGCTATTTAAAAACATATGTCCAGTAGTTGTTCTACATGGAGTTCTGGAATATTAACGGCCATAAAAGCCGTCAAAAAAGTCAAGCGTAAACTCAGGGGAGGACACAGACAGACACTGGTGGCGGACCGGGAGACGGGACTGGTCCAGAGACTCTGCAGGTGGCCTGGGAGACGGGGCTTGGCGGTCCAGTTTTTTGTAAATTGTAAATTTAAAAGTATATTTCATATTATAAAATGAGATCATTTTAGACTTCGACTGCTCTGTATTGTAACGCGCAACTGAATGAGAAGCAGCTATTCTCAGTTATCTTCCTAAATAATGTCTAGTTATATGATTAATACAAGGAGAGAGGAAAATATTAGGCCCCTTTGCCGTATCCTCATATTCATATCTTCACCTTTTAATAACACGCTAAATTCGTTGCGTTCTTTAAAAAAGAAAGGATTGCTCCTCTAATCCCTTTTTAATGCACTAGTCTTTGATTTCCTTATTGTTTTACAATAAGCAACGTAGGTGTTCCTGGTTGCAAAACATTCACAACCTTCATTTGGTTTAATATTTGTCGTATTTCTTTTTCTTTTTTGGTCACATGTCGTGATCTGTGACTTATCTTAATGCGAGAGAGCTAAGGAAACATATCAGACGGAAAGCTATAGTTTTGTACCTTAAACAATTATATGCTAATTTCCATTTTTTTTTTTTACAAGAAAGTCATTCCAACATCCAGAATGCTAACCTCTGAAGATCACAGTGGGACTAAGACTTATCATTGTCTCATGGAGCTGTACATTCTAAAAAAAAAAGAAAAGAAAAAAAAGCTGTATGCGTTCTAAAAATTATATCAAAAGGAATGTTTTAATTAAATTGTTACAAAAGATCTCGTATTTCCCCTTTCCTTGTTTTTCATCATTCCAGTTTCATCTTGGGGGCAAAATTAAAACGGAATGCTCAGCAACAGTTTTCAGATCTGCAGCTAGGTAAAGGGTCTGCGGCCTTTTCTGTTGAATCATATCAAATAGCCTAGATCTACAAGAAAAACCTAAGGGCGACTGCGGTAGCCAATTTAATAATTATCGAACGATTAGCTTAAGAATAGTTATGCAAACTTTACTTCATCTACAGATTTGGCTATAGGTATCTCTTGGTTGCAGTCAGAGATATCTTCTAACAGTGTTGCGCCGAGCACAGAATTTTCGGACCCTTATCGCAGAACATCCTCGTCCATCATACAGTTGCGAGAAACTCTCGGCGATTTCTGCATGTTTTATCATACCTTTCATTAAATCGGAACAAGGTTCTAAAGTGGACATCTCAACAAGAGAACAGATCCTCTAAACTAGTCTTATTTGTGCTTCTAGATCTACTATGTTTGGGCTGAAATTAGTTGCAATGGGCCTTTATTCATAATTGGATTAATGAAAGTTTGATGTCTTGATTGTGTGTGGTGAAATCTATTGGAATAATTAATGTTATTTTTTCCTGGGATATTACTCCGCTAAAAATGAATGCTTTAAAAAAAATTTTTTTTTTAATTAATTCTTTTAATTCAGTGTGTGAAGAAATACAGAAATAAAATAAAAAGCTGTCTTTTTGTTTTCCAGTTTTCCATTTCTAAACGAAAAACGAACGCAATATACACGAGTCCAAAACATACACAGATCACTTGGAATTGCATTAGTATTTCTTGATACTCAGTTTTTCAAATAATCTTGTACCAGCGGAGCCCATCACCTGCTTGACTGTAGTTTCCATTACTACGTACCTCGTGGCTAGATTCAGGGAGGAGGATTAGACACGTTATTTACATGCTTGCTCTACTGAGATTCCGTTTCCACGCTGTCTAAAATATGTTCTTTCCTTAATCATAATGGGATAAATACTGAACAGCACTGTATCACACTTATGCTGTAATTTAAATTCTCCTGTGTGATCGTTAAAAAAAATCTTGATCAATTGCTAGTATTATATACTCGAAGAACTACATGATAAGAAAAATATTTGTAATTTAAAAAGACAGAATGATGTACCTTCTTGTTTATCTCTAAATATACGATTAATCTGCTCATTATTTACACTCTATCTTACAGTAAAAACCAGATGGGAAATTTCGACCACACATCATGCTCCTGTACAGGCAAAGGTGTTGTCCTCAAAAACGCTATACCTGGGGACCAACTTGATGAAGTCCTGAGACGCAGAGCAGAGGAGTACAGGAAACAGCAGAACAGGTGGGTAAACATTCACACACACGCATCTCTAAACAAATTCATCATTCAGTAAAAAAAAAAAAAAAAATCAGATCAGTTCAACGTGGGAAACTGAGCTCTGAGGTGAAAAAAGCGACGGCAGGTTAGGCATCTGTCTTAAAAGGTTGTTCATATTCACGCACACATCCCTTATATAGCTTCTTTTAAAATCCCATAATTAAAAAAAAAAAAAGATTATGGGCTAGTGTTTCCATTACGTAGTTTTAATTAATCCAGCGGCATAATAATCAACGTCAGTTTCATACTGCGTTTTTTGAAAATGTAATATCTTTTGTCCAGGACAAATACCAACCTAGATGTCCTACTCGTAGCTCCTTCCAACTCTCCTCTTCAATATCCTATTCATGGCTTCACAGTTGAACCCTTGACAAAGAGCCTGATTCCAGGTATTCTAATCTTTGAGAAGACATATATAAAATCCATTTCACAAAACCTATTATTTACAAAGGTTTTAAACATAAGAATATTCACTAAGATGACACTTTGTTCAAAAATACTGTAAACAAGGTTGTATTTTTTGCCCTGTCATTTATGTAGGCTAGAACTGTTATTAAAAAGACATATAAATAAGTATGGATGTCTAATGAACTTCTGAAGCAGGCAATTTTATCATTCTTGTTTCTCTGAAAACACATGATTTTAAACACACTGTTGAAACAATGGTACGTTACCTGCATTACCATGTTATCAGTCCTTTCACAGTGGACTAAATATTAAACTAATGACTATTGTTACAGGCTTAGCTGTGCATGCAGGAACAAGGGAACTTTACAAGGTGTGTTTGTGAAAAAATAAATTCAGCTTCTCTTCAGAACTGCTGTGAATAATTGATTCCCACTTTTCACTAAAGTTCAAGTGACTTGTTAATGAAACAAAATCTTGCTGGTTTTCTTTTGCCTTATCATATTTCATGACCTGAATTGACAAATTGAGCATTCATGCTCTTTGATGCAATTTGTCCTGAAATTTATTGTACTTTGATGGCTCATGAATATGAATGCCTGTCTTTTTTTAAGCTACTCTTTTTTTTTTATTACTATACATGTACATACAGATTTTGGTGGTGTTGTGAGCTGAGGTGCTGCTGTGCTTTCAGGTGTTCTTGAGTGTGTCCTATGGTAATCTGTTAGTTGACGGTGCAACAGAAACAGATCTGGTGGTAGGCCAGGGTCAGAATGCGCTGAACATTTCAACTACGTGTGTGGATCGACTGAATCAGCTCCTGAGTCAGGTGTCGTACACCAGCACCATCTACCGCATCAACACCAGAGACTTGGGTAAGATCCAGATTTCACACATACCAGCCTTACTTCCTGGGTTGATGTTATCACCGAAGACTTATGTGACTCGAAAAAAAGAAAGATAAGACGCATAATTTCTGTATCACTTAGACAGAACTTGTGTCTTAACCTTCCTTCTTCTTCCTTCTGCTTCCAAATGCATATTATTTGCAAAGAATGCAAACACTTGAGTATATGTCTTAGTATCACGCTGAGTCAGGTCAGTTTTGATTCATCTGACCATTAGTTTGTATATTTGACCTTGTTTTAATAGTAAATTCAGGAAAAACATATGTATTTTCATGTCTAACGATACCTGTTTTAGAGATATCAGAACACTTGGTTTGGCTGCCTTGAGTTTCCTTAGTGCCTTAAATGTAATTTTGCTGAGTGAAACAATTGAAAAATGCAAAGATTTTCCTCATTTTGAAAGAACATTATTGTTCTTGCTGGGGAAAAACCCCCCAAAAAACACATCTGTGTGCTTGATATGATTTTGTATTGTTTAATGAACGATATTTTTACAACCCACAGGTCACTTGCTGAGTTAAAAATACAGGTGGTCAAGGAAGACAGCTCCCTGTTCTTTTATTCCAAAAGAATGTTTGTCTCTAACATATAAGAGGAATTTGAACTGTTTTTTTTTTGTCTATACACAGCTAAAGTTCTTACGCCCCCGTTGTAGTGTGGTATCAAGGGGTATGTAGGGGGGACGTAGCATAAAGGAACCCACCACCTGTGCTGGTTTTGGGACGGTGTGATTGGAGACGGAAACACTGACACGGGGAATTGATGTGAAAGAAAAGTGCATGATATATTTGGAATATTTACAAAAAGTTTACAAGTAGATATTTACAAAAATATGTACAGGGATATATTTACAAGGACACACAAAACACACGAAGGTGGGAGAGGACTACAGACAGTGCCAAAGAAATGAAACTAGTAAAACAAAAACCACCCTAAATGTCTACCGAAAAACACACTAGACTACAACACAAAAAGGTGGCAGAGCCAAAGGAAACCTGACTACACTCACTATCTAGTAACAAAAATACAAAAGTGGCACCCGCCTCAAACCTAACCCTATACAGCGTGATCACTACCGCGGGGGTCCCCTTCCTTACCTATCCTTCTCCCCGCGATAACCAAAACACCAAAGCCAGAGTACAATCCACAAACAAAGTCAATAAACGAAAATTCAGGGTCGAACACAGAACGGCAAGTGTGTAACGATAGCAGGAAACACGAAAGGCAGAAGGCAAACAACAAGATCGAAATCTTACACACAGCACATCCAGCAACTTTAAATGTTGGCGCTCCGCGTCCGGTTGGCCAAGCCAAAAGGGGCACTCCGTTGCTGTTTGGCCAGGCTGGCATGGGGAGGCGGGACCTAACATCAGGCCAGATGGGACTGACAGCCTTTCACGCCACAGCTGGGTACCTGGGGGGAGAGAGAGAGAGAGAGACAAGACACAAATAAAACGCATAGCGCGCCGCACGTAACACATTGCTAATGCTAGTGTAAGCATATTGAAACTCATCTACTTTGACAGTGGAATGGATCACATAGTACTAAGCCCAGTTGCATTAAGATGAAATCTACCAGAAAACTGAAACTTGGTTGTCATAAAAACACTGGAATATTGAATATTCCATATCAGATTTTGCTCTGTCACTGTTACGTTGTCAAAATGAGAAGTGATGGCATGAAGAAACATAATTGGACGGTGTCAGTTTGATCTCCGTCTTGTCTCTTACAGCAAACTTCACATTTGAAGACCATGCAGTCACGTTTCCCATTATCATTAAGAGGTCTTCTATGCCCGTTTTATATGATCCTGGAACAGGTTAGATCACCTTTTCTTGTTTTCCTTTCTTTAGTAACCACTACTGAAAAACATCTCTGTTTCTTTTTAAAAGCATTTCTGTGAATGAGAACTTTCGTTCATTTTTCTTTAGATATCAACACTCAAGTGACAGTTGCAACTAAAACCTTCCTCAGATACAAGGAGCTAAATGTCCTAATTGAAAGTATTCGGAAGTATTACAAGGACATTAAAATCATTATTGCAGATGACAGTTTAAACCCAGAAAGGGTGAACGGCTCTAACATTGAACGTTACATTATGCCTCCAGCTCAGGCAAGTTGAAGTTTGATAACTTTGATTCATCTGTAGTTGAAGACCAACTACAAGCTCTGTGCACCTTATTTTTTCTCAACGTTCTGATAAAAAAATACGCTGTTCATAATTAGAAACTATTCTGTTTGATACTACAGGGCTGGTTTGCTGGCAGGAACCTGGCTGTCTCTCAAGTAACAACGAAGTACTTCCTGTGGGTAGACGATGACTTCCAGTTTAACAGTGAGACCAAAATTGAGAGTTTTGTGGAGATCATGGAGGCTGTGCCAGAGTTGGACATTGTGAGTAATTCAGACAATCATCTGCTCTGGTCTAAAATGTGAGAGTTACAGAAAAAACTGTCACTTTTATTCCAGATTGAATAAACACAATATACTTACATTCAATAGATTCTAAACAAGGAAAGCAACTGATGTGTATCCTAATAGGTATGAGAAGTTAATTGAGGCATAAGACTCAATCATCAACCTTTTAGATTCAATCCTTAAATTTTGTTAATTAACCGAATTGTGTTAACCAAATGCCAAACCCTATTGACCTTAAGCCCAATAAATTGAGACAGGAACTTTCTTTTTCTTCCCCCTTCATGAGCAGGTGGGTGGTGCTGTGAACAACAATCAGTTCTATTTCAAGCTAGTCTATGAGAGTGGGGACATGGAAGAGGGAGGCTGTCTTTCCAGAGTCTTCAACACTACCCACCAGGCTCTCCCCAGCTATCCACATTGCTCTCTTGTAGATGGCGTCGTCAACTTCTACTTGGCCCGAACGGACTCAGTGCGTAGGGTGGGCTTTGACCCCGTCCTTAATAGAGTGGCACACAGTGGTAAGGGTTGTACAGAATATCACAAAAGTATTGTGCATCTCTAGGGATTAAGGTTTTGTTCATTGTTATATTGATTTACGCACGACTTTCCTTGTTTTAAAAATCAGATATTCAGAAGCCATATCCTATTTTGCAGTGCACAGATGAAGTTAATAGAGAGAAAAAATGCAGGGACAGGATTCACACTTACTAGAGGATGGAGGTCCTTTCTTATTGCTTCTCTCTGTTTGGAGTGGTTCTTGTATTCCGAAAACAGATTCATTGGCTATTTGCCCTTCTGAACTGAGAAAGAAAAAGGGCTTAGACCTCTTTTAGTTCTTAAATTTCAGATGTTTTTCTCAGTTCTGATTTTTTCAAGGTCATTGAAAGGCACTCCCTCCCACAGGCCAGTTTTTGCTCAGTTTCAGCAAATTGTATGCGGCTGCTTCTTATTGCTGATAATAAAAAGTTATTTGAAACTGTTAAGATAGCTTTTAGACTTTTTATATACGTTATTAGCTTAAAGGGAAAGTCAAACCAGTGATGATAGCTTTGACCTGCAGATGCTGCACTGACAACCAAGGCAGGGATGTGACCATTTCTCAATTTAGTCATTTGAAACTGATGAACTGCTTTGAATGTCACTGGGAAAATGTGTGTTCCTTTTGCGTTTAAGCACACAGATTCTTACATACAATTAACTTAATAAGCTGATTGGTTCATAAACAAACTACTAACCCATGCCCCCCTTCTCTCTCTCTTTCTCTCTCTCTCTTTTTTTTTTTTTGGTATTGCCTCTTCCTTCACTCTCTTCCCCCATTAAGAGTTCTTTATGGATGGCCTTGGAGAGCTGTTGGTTGCCTCTTGTGGCAATATCAAAATTGGCCACCAGGCTCAGGTTAACCACAATACCTATAGTGAATACAGGACGCAGAAGAAAACTGATGAGAGAAGGAAACTAGCCCACCATTTCTTCAAGAACCATCTAAAATGTGTTGAGTACTGAAAAGCTTTTTGCTCATGTTGTGTCTGTATTAGTAATGTGTTTTAATGTCTAAGATGAACTGAACTGAAATGAACTGTCATGAAGTACTTTTCAGACTTACATTTTGAAGTATCATCCAATACTGCATGGCTCAGATGGGCATATTTTAAATCCCGGGGATCACAGTGGTTTCAAATTTACTGTGCATGTATCCAGGTTTATTACAAAACTAAGCTGTCTAACAATGTGGTAAAGGAGGGCATCAATTTTCTCCTGTTTTTATCAAAATTAAGTACCAGCCCACTAGTCTGATAGAAACGTATACAAAAGGTTTACAAAAGGACATGTTATCTTGATCAAACTGCAAAAGCTGTTAAACCATGTATTTTCTTTCCTAATTTTAATAAAAAGTGAAATGCAACTACAGGTGTATGTGTGCACGTAATTCCATATGTTCTGTGTTTTGGTCATTCATAATTACTTTAACATAGAGTCTGTCTTACAATTACAATTAATATAGTTGTAATCACATCATTTCACTGAGAAAACATTTAATTTAAACCGTAAATGTTAATGTAATTTTTTATTTAAAAATCAGGGAAACGGTGTTGGACAAGGTGGTGAGACTCTGTGATGAAAAGCCGACAGGGCAGGAGAGGCTGTGCAGATCCCACAGAAACAACTCGCAGAGGGAGTAGGTTGTAAGTGATCCCAGGAAAAGCAGAATCAGCTACATGATTGAAAGAACACAAGCCAGTCATATCACGCTGCCATGCTCTGGTTCTCTCTCTTTCCCCCTTCTACTGGTTAGGTTTATGTTAGGTTTTGTGTTACTTCCTGGTTTCCTTTGTTTCCCCTTGTTAGTTTGATCATTGGTTCCACCTGTGTTTGGTTAATCGAGTCTTGTTCTGTCTGTATAAACACCTTTTGGTTTTTCCTTAGTCTTTTGGTGTGGGATTGGGGAATTGAGTTGTCAATGTGTTGTGTTGAGTTTCCTGTGTTGGTGAATCCTGCAACTTCCAAGAAGTCTTATGCTCCCTGTTTCACTCCAATACAACTGATTGATTACAAGAGCTTAAATGACGTTAAAATAAAGAACCGTTACCCCCTTGCTCTCATGACTGTTGCCTTTGAGTTGCTACAGGGTGCTCAAGTATTCACTAAGATGGATTTGTGTAATGCATACCACCTTGTCAGGATACAAGAAGGGGATGAGTGAAAGACTGCTTTCAATACCTCAACTAGACATTACGAATACCTTGTTGCTCCTTTTGGATTGACCAATGCCCCCGCAGTATTCCAAGCCTTAGCTAAAGATGTACTCCGAGACATGATCAACAAGTCTGTGTTTGTGTATCTGGATGAAATCCTGATATTTTTCTCCCCTTCTGTCAATACACTTCGAATACACATCAGGCAGGTTCTGTAATGACTCCTGGAAAACCAACTCTGTCAAAGCAGAGAAATGTGAATTCCACTGCACAGAAATATCATTTCTTGGTTTCATTGTCTCTCCAAGTAAGATAAAGATGTAGATACAGACCCCCCCAAGGCGAAGGTTGTAACTGTATGGCCCAATCCTTCCTCCAGATGTGAGCTCCAGCGGTTTCTGGGATTTGCCAATTTCTACAGATGATTGGCAAAGATGATTATTTGAAATTACAGTTCTGTCGCTGCTCCTCTCACTGTTTTGACCTCAGTTAGCTCTTTTCCACTAGGACGGTGCTGGTGCCCGTGCGAAGCCAATGCTGCCTTGGTGCCTTTTGAGAACCGGCCCGCATTTCCACTGGTTTGGGAACCGAACGCTACATAGCGAAAGGTTCGGTAATTTCCGTGGGGAAAAAATAATGTCGGACAGAACCCATCTGCTTGCTTTTTATAAATTTACTTTTACGCTAGGCTTCCACACAGTGAAACACCTCACGAATTTTGTCCTATAACTTTTCGCTTGGAAGGCAAAATTCATGAAAATAGTAAGTCTGTCACCTAGCTCAAAAGTTAAAACGAGTGTTTAAATGAAGGTCTGCAGTGGTTTATTTGCACCAGCTAGAGCTGAGAGAGAGAATGTCTTTTTCTACCACTCTGGGTCCGACTACGTTCATGTAACATGTAAACAACAGCCCGTATTGATGTAGACACAAATTGTTGCTCATACATCTTTTAATCATATACATATTTTCATACTACACATATCCTTTAGCCTACCGCTACTTGGTCAGACATTTTTTGTTACTCCCGCCTCTCTAGAGAACGTCACGCACCAAACACCTCAAACGCTGAACTGATTGGTTCTCGCGTGGTTTTTATTTGCACAGCCTCTGACGTCAGCGGTTCCAACTTTTGGGACCAGCAATTCTGTGGTGCCATGCTGGTGCCAGCTCTTTGGCTCCGGCACCAGTATTTTGTCAGTGGAAAAGCGCGGCCCCGGTGCTCGATCAGGCACCGGCACCGCGGCAGTGGAAAAGGGGTAAGTCAAAGCCAAAAAGCTGGCACCGGCACGGTACCGCAGAATTGCTGGTCCAGCAGTGGGAACCGCTGACGTAAATGGCTATGGGAGGGGCTCCGCAAGACACTCGCAAGATAGTCACCGCCATTTTTGATACACTGCGAGCAAGCAAGGAAGAATGAGGAAGAAAACATGACTGAAAGCAGTGAAAAGTCCAACCAGCAGTGGTCTATTGAGGAGACCAGTGCTTTGCTGGAAATCTGGGTCTCCACAGGGATGCAAGAGAATTTTTCAGGAACGGTGAGGAAGAACAAGCTATACGAGGAAATACGTGTCGAGCTCGAGATGGCAGGCTACCGGAGAACAACGGAACAGATAACAAACAAACTGAAGAAGGTGAAGAAGGAATACAGAGACCACAAAAGAGAAATGTCGAAAAGTGGTGCGGGAAAAAAGAAGTTAAAAACCTGGCTGAATATTGATTTGCTCGAAAACGCGCTTGGTCACAGACCGGCCAAACAGCTGACCGGCACATTAAATTCAGCTACCGCTACCACATTGCTAGAGGAGATCTGCGAAACAGATGCTACACCCTCTTGTGACCCTGGTAAGTTTTCCTTCTTTTATCTCTGTGATATAACTGTGAAGTGCATTTTTTGCTGTACATAGATGCTAATTTTTCCGGCCTATTATGTGTTGTAAGACGTCTCTTATGAGGAAGAAAGCGAGAAGACATCTGGCACCGACAACCCCGTGCCATCTGCGACCTCTTTGCCCCCAATAACATCTCCATCGACAAGCACCAGAATCAGAAGGGGTTATTACAGTTCAATAAATACAACACTGGCACTGTGGTCACGGATAGACATTATTTTATGTAACTATGTACATATACTCGGTTGTTGACGACAGTAAGTTTGACTTAGAAGTAGCCATAGTCCTACAGATGCGTCCAAACAAACTTGTGCATTGCAATGTTATGTCCCAGCTGATAAATCAAATCAAAACTGCATTTTAACTGAACTTGTTTCTCTTTAACATGATCCTTTTCACAGGGAAAAGGAAGCCACACCAGCAGGACCTGCTGGGGTATATGGCCAGATCAGATGAAAAGTTCCTGGACAAGTTCCTTGAGCACAGCCAGAGGATGACCGAATCATTCCTGAACAGAATGGAAAGCCAAACCAGTGCTGTGCTTGCCCTCATGGAACGACTGGTTACTACAGTGGAAAAGCAGTAGCAGTAATATCAGACTGCTACAAACTGTTTGTGTGTGTGTGTGTGTGTGTGTGTGTGAGCTTGTATGTTAATTATTTATCGGTAGTCAACTTTTTTGTGTAGTACTTATAAAAATATATAGGTCAGAAAGGTTGACAAAATGTACAAGTTGTTACTTGTTTAAAATTTTTATTGGAACATTTTAGTTTGCACAGCTTTTTTACATGTTCTTCGCACAACTTCTTTACAGCTCTTAAAAACATGCAAGTGTTGAAAATTGTTAAACTGAAAATACAATATGTACAAAATAAAAATTGTTCTCCGCATCATTCGAGTTTTGCAGAATCAATCATCCTGGGTGTTGAAATACTCCATTAGTGCAGTTCGGACATCAGCTCCTTCTTGCTGCCCATGCTCTGGTAAAGTGTATATGGGGGGCTGCATGTAAACATGCATTTCTGGGAGGTCTTCACAAAAGCGATCACCATTTTCTTCAGAAATGTTGTGCAACACACAGCATGTCAGCACCATTTTCTTTATCATGTCCACCTTGCAGTCCTTCCTTTTTAACAGACACCTCCATCTACCTTTAAGCCTCCCAAAGGCTGTTTCCACAACTGATCGCGCACTACTTATTCTGTAGTTAAATTTGCGTTGCTCTGGGTCAGTTTTCCAGTATCTGCAAATGGTTTCATCAGCCATTTCTGCATAGGATAAGCTGGATCTCCAATCAAGAAGTGTCCGATGTCATGTCCGGCAATGTTCACTTTGTTTTGACTCATTATTTGTCCATCGTTCAACCTTTCCCAAAGATTGTCTGAGCACTTGGGCATCATGGATGCTTCCCGCACATACAACTCAGAACAGCCCTTTGCCATTCACAACTGCCTGCAGTATAATGGAGTGCCACCCTTTTTGGTTGAAGTAGTCACTAGCATATTCTTCTGGTGCTATTATAGGAATGTGACTTCCATCTATTGCCCCCACCCATTGAAGCACTCCCCAACGAACGTTAAAAAAACTTGTCATTTCCAAAAACATTCTTTTGTCGGGAACAGGGATGTGTGCAGGAAGACGTACAGGAATTACAGCATTACAAGAATCGTTCAAAGTGTTAAATACTGTGCCTATGCCCACTCCAAAAAGGTGACTCACTGTCCTGTATTCGCCGTTGGTAGCCAGCTTCCAAAGCGCCAAAGCAACTCGCTTTCTCACAGGCACACACAATCGATAAACGGTTTCTCCTCCCGATTATGTGTCCAAGGTGGCGGCATATGTAATCGAATGACTCTGGTGAAACTCTGAAGTTTTGGATGAATTGCGCGATTAAATCCAGGAACTATCATGTCCCACCAATGGCTCGTTCGTGGATATGTCCACACAACAACTTCTGAGATGCCGCAAAATCTAAAGAGAAAGGGACAGCATATGTTTCAAACAATTTGCCAAGAAGTTAGCAGTTGTAATTCATCTGCACTGAAGCTATTGTTCAGCAAACAAACTCTAAAACGATACCTACCTGTTGTCTGATACGCAATCGTCGTTTGGCAAGAATGATGTTTGCAGTCGATACACTCAAGAAACCTTCAAACGCACAGTGTAATGACTCTAACGGGCTATGACAGGTTCCCAAACCTGTGGAAATGCGTGCTGGTGCTCAGCGGGCACCAAGGCGGCTCCGGCACCGGCACCGGCACCAGCACCGCACTAGTGGAAAAGAGCTATCAGAGTTCACCAGCAGATAACAAGCTACATCCATGTGCCTATTTTTCTCACTGTCTTTAGAGGGCACCAAACACCCTTTCATAGTTTGGACAGACCACTGTAACCTGAAGTATTTGATGTCTGCAAGGAGACTCAATTCCCACCAAGCCAGATGGGCCCTGTTTTTTGTTGGATTTAATTTTCAATTATCGTATTGCCCAGGATCGAAGAACATCAAGCCGGATGCATTGTCCCAACAACTCTCTGCAGTCAGGAACCCGGAAGCCTCCAAACCTATTTTTCCCCCTTCACCGCTTGGTGGGTGTGGAGACAAAGGTGAAGGGGGCACTTACTCAAGATCCTGGCCCAGGTATCGGACCTCCAAACTGTCTATTTGTGCCTCTGCATGTTTGTTAACAGGTCCTTGACTGGGGATTTGAGTCACAGATGGCTGGTCACCCAGCGGTTACCAGGACAACAGCGCTGATTCGCTAACATTTCTGGTGGCCCTCCATGAAGGAAGACATCAAGACCTGTGTGGCCACCTGTGAGGTTTGCTCCCATAACAAGCCTGGTAACCAGCCTCCAGCTGGTCTCCTTAGATCACTACCAGTCCCTCATTGCCCATGGTCTAACATTGCAATAGATTTTTATCACTGGACTTCATGGCAATACATGCATACTAATCATTGTTGACTATTTTTTCTAAGGCTGCTCATTTTGTCCCCTTACCCAAGCTCCAGTGTGCCAAGGAGACTGCTGAACTTTTAATGTATCATGTTTTTAGACTACATGGACTACCTAATGACATTTTGTCTGATTGTAGCCCCCAATTCACAGCCCATTTTTGGGAGGCTTTTTGCAAACTAATTGGTGCCTTACCTAGGTTGTCCTCAGGTTACCATCCCCAAACAAATGGCCAGACTGAAAGGACTACTCACAAGCTGGAGGTAGCTCTCCATTGTATGACCGCTCAAGACACTGCTTCCTGGAGCAAGACCTTAATCTGGGTAGAGTACGCCCACGATTCTCTTCCCTCTTCATCCACAGGCCTCTCCCCTTTTCAATGCTGTCTAGGCTATCAACCTCCCCTTTTTCCCATCCAGGTGGAGGAAGTGGCAGTTCCATCTGCCCAAACCTTCATTTGTTGGTGCTGCAGAGTCTGGGCCCAAGCCCGTTCCTGTCTCCTATGTACCACCACCGCTATAGGAAACAAGCAGATCATCATCTGCTCTGCTGCTCCTGCCTACTGGGTCAGCCAGAGGGTCATGCTGTCAACCACTAACCACTAATCTCTCAAGGTCACGTCATGCAAACTGGCACCTAGATTTGTTGGTTCTTTCCCCAATTTCAACGTTACAAATCCAGTCACAGTCTGGCTCTCTCTACCACTCGCCATGTGTTGAATTCACCCAGCCTTCCATGTTTCCCAGATCAAACCCTTAGTCTCTAGACCCTTCTCCCATCCCTCTACACCTCCCCCTCCTCCAAGGATCATTGATGGTGGCGAAGTGTACACAGACATCTGCTGAAGGTCTGCCGCTGCAGCAGAGGGCTGCAATACCTGGCTGACTGGGAGGGATATGGTCCAGACGAGAGAAGCTGGATACCTGCCAGGTTAATCCTTGACAAGTCTCTCATCATAGAGTTTCATCAAAAGCACCCTGGGGCCATTCCTAAGATACCTGGTGATGTCCATGGGGGGAGGGGTACTGTCACGATCCAACCCAGTCCTTTTACTTCTTAGCTATGTTTTCCCTCTCATTTGTGTGTATGTTCTGTTCCACTGAATTCCACTCCAGGTTCATGCAATTCCTGTTGCTCCCAGACCGCATGAGTGGCAGCTGACTTCACCTATCACCAGCATTCTCTCCACTCACCTGATCCTCATCTCTTCATTACAGACTGTTTAAAAGCCATGTTAAATCTTCTTTTTCTTGCCATATTATCTTGTCAGCTTTTGGAGGATTTTCTAGCCTTTTTTTCATGATTTCTCTGGTTTTTTGTTAATGTTTTTGTCTACTGCTTGTTTTTGGATTGTCGCTCTTGCCTTGACCTCTTGTTTTCGTGATTCTCTGGACTGTTTGCCTTCTGTACTTGCTGACTGAGTACTCTGTACCTCTGTCTTGGATTTGACTGTTCTCTGGTTTTTGTGCCTTGCTTGGATTTTTACTATGATTTTTGCGTGCTCCCTTGGTTTCCTTGTGCCTTTTTGCCTGGTCTCCTGTGTACAGACTCTTTGATTACCCTTTTGGATTCTGTCTGCCACTTTCTGTATTGAAAATTACTTTTATTGAACTCTTGCCTAAGAGGCTGCTTCTGGGTTCAGTAAACTACACCCCAGGCCTCACAGGCCATGACACTATGCTTGGCTGTACATATTTGACCTGAATATAGAAATACTTTGGTATTCTGTGTCCAGAAATGGAGGCATAGGTTTTGTTTAATGTTCTGACTTGTCTATTCAGAAATTCCACCAGCTTTGTTCCACCGGCAAGACTTGGTCTACTACAAATGCTCTGACCTTTGGAACATGGTTATATATTTATTAAATCCTTCTATTTCAAAAATGTTCTTCAGGACGAGGTGGTATTTATAGAGTTTGGCTGACGTCCCGATTGGAGCTATAGCCACTCTATGCTGCTAAGTTATGAATTCACTCTCAATTAATTTAACATTAAGCAGCATATGTGATGACCAACCCCCTAAGCAGTGAGAGCACTATTCCTGTTCATTCATTCAAAGCCGCTTATCCTAATTAGGGTCACAGGGGTGCTGGGGCCCATCCCAGCATTCATTTGGAAAAAGGTGGGGAAACACCTTGGACAGGTCTCCAGTCCATCGCAGGGCAGACACACAGACAAACACAATCACACACACATTCACACCTAGGGGCAATTTAGTATGTCCAGTTTGCCTGACTTACATGTCTTTGGACTGTGGGAGGAAACGGGGAGATAACTGGAACTCCCGGAGGAAACCCATGGAGACATGGGGTGAACATGCAAACCCCACACAGAAAGGACTCTGGCCGCCCGGCCAGGATGTCTTGACAGTTAAGCTAACTTTTTTTCTAGATAACAAGCTTGATCTCATGACTTGAACACAGTCTAACATAATAATAATAACAACACTAATAACAATAATAACAATAGTCATAACAATAATAACAATAATAGTAATAAACATGAACAGCTATTATGGCCAAACTCTACTCATCTGAAAGCTCGTCCTGCTCCTATAAACTGACTGCTTAAGTGCACATAGATGTACGTATTAAGTTTACATGTACAGTTGATGTACTAATGATTACACAGCTGTTAATACATGGCATGTGAACAGTCAGCTCTCAATTACTCTCTCTCTCTCTCTCTCTCTCTCTCTCTCTCTCGCTCTGTCACACGCATACACACACACACACACACACACTCACTTAGTTACTATGCTCTAACAGCGACAATGAGTACGTGGTTACTGGACTCCTGCGGGACTAGTGCAGTTTTCATAAGACTGGGTTTAAATCTGATGTTGGATCAGTAGACACTTAAAACGTGCGCAACCGCTGACTTTTGTTTGTTTCCCGACGATCCAAAAAGGCCCTCCTGAACATTTGTCCGCCTACACACTGTCGAAGCTGATTGAATATACGGTTTGGTAGTCCGTTCTAAGCCTCATGTCGTGAAGAATAAAAAAAGAAAATACATCGTTTAGGCTACTGTAAGCAAAACAGGAACCTGCAGGAATGGTGGACAGTATATGCATAAACTGACTCCGCTCACACTGAATAAACGGAATGCTTAAGAGGGGAAGTCCAAGGCTGAGTTGCATTCCTTTTAAATATTCAAATTATAAGCAAATAAATTGAAGGACTTGGGGGGGAAAAACAGAGGTTGTGACACTAACTATAGTGAGGAGACACAACACACGCATGGTTAACGACTTTATTTACCCATATAAAATGTATTAGATTATAAATTGCTTAAATGCACGTTAAAGACGATGCGCATACCTTCATTTCGTTGTTTCGTTTCGTTCTCTCTTCGTTGCTCACTTAGATATTTTAAGAACAAGAGAAATTTCAGCAGTCTGTCCTACATGTCTTTGAAAATGCAACCAAGAAAAAAAAAAAAAAGATCCGTTAGAATCAGCCTCTCACTTCTGCATACCGTGTGGTTTGGGGTGTTAGTAGCAGCATTGAGAGGTGATATTTTCTTGTATTTTCTCTGTTTGCTAAGTACACATCAGATGTATCATTGTATTGCAGTAGCCACCCACCCTCTCTATAAAGACAAAAGCCCCCTTCTCTGCCACTCACCACATGAAGTGAGAAGCATCTATAGCTTTTTGTAATCCTCTCTGTTACCAAAAAAAAAAAAAAAAAAAAAAATCACTTAAAAATGAAAAAAAGTGAACTGAATTGCCTGATGAAATCTAAACTTCATTTAGATCATACTGACCAGATCAGATCATGTTCTTCAAAGTAAAATATTATGAATTTGATAATAGGCCAAATCAAGTAGACTACTTGTCCATCAGTTCAAAATAAGTAACGTGAAACATTCATTCAGATTCATTAAGATGATATTAAGACTCATATCATGATGCTCATTTTTACTTATACAAGAGCAGAGACTATCAGGGTGATGCCTTCCAACATATTATCCAGTCTAAATGACAATGTAACACTGGGTACAGTTAACTGTCTATATGGGTTACATTTGTAAAACTTTTAAATGAACAAAAATGTTCTACACTCCTTTCTATTTCTCAACCCTCTCTCAGCTCTCCATTTCTTAACCCACTCCCTTCATCCCTCAGCCTTAAACCCCAACATTTGAATGGTATATGATAGAGAGGATCATTAAAAATCCACTCACTTGTCACCACCACATCCGTCTGACACACGCAGACATTTTTCAAGCATGGAAACTGACACGCATGCACACTTAACTAATACAAGCCATACACACACATTACTAAGTAATGTTAGCTGGGTAGCAACACACTAGAAATCAACTAACAGACACAGAAAACAAACATTTCAAATGCTGACGTACACAAACAAAAACATGACTGACTTACTTTTCCGCTGTCAAAACTCTGTCCCTTGAAAGTCTCTTCTTCGCGCAGGAACAAAATCTTTTGACTTGCCCCTGTACTGAGAATGCTTCGTTTGAAGAAGTCTGTCCAATTTGTTCATTTTTAAGCTTTCATTACTGAGCACCTCCCGACATTACACGCATTGGCCTCTTCTCTCCATTTCGAACGTTAATAAACTCTTCTTTGTATTTTCGTTTCGACATCATGCACGCGATCGACACTGAGGAAATCACAGTAACACTGGCACAGATCTGGCTCTCTGGTGTCTGGAGGTCGTGTTAACGGAATATTTTCCGTAACTGACTAAATTTTTTTAACAGTGACGGAAGGCTCTGAAGGCTGTCCGTCATTTTGACAAACTGGAACACTGAGGGTGATACACACTCTTGTTTGTGTGTTACTTCTAACAATTGGCATTGTGGCAGCGCAAGATCACCGTACCCAGCCCAACATGAAACAAAAGCCATGAACGCAAAACGTAACACAGACAAAAGAGTCCAGTAGTTAGGGTAAGGGCTAAGCTGAGCTATCACTAATAACCATGGCACCGAAACAATGGTGCTTATCTAAGCAAGAGACGCGATTCATTTGAGAACTGGGAGCAGAGCCCTCTGTACACCTTATCACTGGATGCAATATTTGCCCCTTTCCTTGTCGGGGGAACAACGTGGGCAAAAAAGAGAGAAGCAAACAACCTCAGAGGTTTCCTCGACGATGATAATCCTCCTGCAGGACATAGGCAAACTGCTCAGCAAAAAGTGAGCCATCTTGAATTAATGCTAGGTCAGATTGTGAACTATCGCCCCGTGAGCTCACGCAACACCATTGTCTGGAATTCTACCGCAACAGACAGCATTTGGCAAGTTTTTCAATTACACTGTGGTTTTCAAACAACTGGCACTTATTTTAATGATTTTGTGGACATCCAATTAGAAACTGCTGAGAGGCCTGAAGATCTATATCAGCGCCTCGTGGCCTTCATCGAAGACAGCCTCCTAAAAGCCAATGCGTTAACCCATCATTGTGAAACTGTAACTGAGGATGAGGAGCTTTCCCTGTCCCTTGAAAACTTTATTGTCCTGACATGGTTGCAATTAATTCATCCTGAGTTGCTCAAACTCGTCAAACAATGCTATGACACTGAGCTGCGCACACACACATTAGCCTCTATCAAACCTGAGATGTCACAGGCCCTCGACTCCCTCCTTAATGAAATCCGCTCAGCTGACGATGCTAAAATCATGCAAGCAGCTGCCTCCAACCTGAGTTACAGTAACTCACAACCACGCAAGTCCTCGTATGGCCCCGCTCCCAAAATGCCTGTTAAGTTGAGTCCCCATGTGAAATCCTGTCCCTTTTGCAAACAAGCTGGCCACCCGAGCAACGCACACGACCTCAGCACAAGCAAGCTCTTACCAGAGCAGGACCGTAAATTCATGCTGAAAGCCAGACAGATTGTCTTTGTGCTTTATGATGACACTGAGGACACATTTACCCATCACGAGGACCAGCACTCTCAGAGCCTACGCAGTCTTACACTGCCTGCTTCATCCAGGTTCCTCAGTCACCATATATTGACACCTTTTGTAAGCACCACCACGCATGCATCATCCTTGACAGCGGAGCAACATGCAACATGATTATACTGTCTGGTGCTCACAGGCTCGATGCACACGTCACATCCAGCTTCTAGTCTGCACATAAGGTGGCTGGGTCTTCTCCCATGAAGGTGGTAGGGGAAACCCGACTTGTATTCTGCTGTATTGTATTGTATTCCACTTTGATGGCCTGGTTGTGGAGAACTTGAATGTGGACATTCTGGCTGGCACCCCCTTCATGTCCTCAAATGACATCTCTGTTCCACCCGCCAAGAGGCTGGTTATCATAGGTGATGGGACAGCATTCTCCTATGGCTCTGTGGACACTTCATGACATGACAACACTGTCCGCTGCACTATTGTGTTGGGCCCCCAGTTCACCTGCACCCAGTTGCCCCGGCTGATCATGAGCTTATACGCCTAAAACACATTGATCGTCTGAGGAACCACCCATATAGTGAGAAATCTAAGGCCCTTCGGGAGAAGGTCCTTAACACCCCATCAGTCGACTTTGGTGACCTTGTCTACCTGCATGCGGACCGCAACAAGTCCTGTAGCTGTGATTGACACCTCGTCACCTCTGTTGAGGGTCTCTGGTGTGAGCTACGCCAGTTTGCAGGGTCTCAGCTCAGGGACTTCACATATCGCGTCAAGAAAAGTGACTGTTACAAAGTGCCTGTTGCATGCCTGGATTCCAGCCGTGGAGGCTCCGACAACGTCACTTACACTACCCCCCCAGTCCCTCATTCCCTGTGCCATTCCCCCTGAAATCGCCTAAGTTCCCACCCCTGCTTGTCCCCCCAGGCCCCACCCTTCCATGCCGGAGACACAATGCCCTCCTCCCTAGCCCTATCCTTTGACCAGCAGGAGGCCCTACAGAATTTGCTGTTCGACCCTGGTGTGGCATCCTTCCCAACCAGGTGCTACACCAGGCGATGCTTCTGCCTCATCATCTGAGTGACTATATCATGGACCAATAATGGACTATGTGGTTATGTGGCTATGTCTATGCGATGAACCTTTTGTGGCATGTCCCTTTCTGTCCCATTACCAGAGTGGCAATGGTTACATATTGTATTTTTTTTTCTTTTTTCTCTCCTGTTCTTTTTTATGGTTTGTCTACTTGCCACTTTGTTTTTAGTAGTCTTCATTTAGCTTGATCTAGTGTTGGAAAATTATTACTCTCCTTTAAGCTAACCGTAGTAACCATGATAAACAATGTAACCACAATGTATTCATTATTATAGGGGTGAATCAATGTAATCATTTATATTAAAAGTTATAACTATACAATCTTTGGTATTACAAGAAATATCAAGTTCTCTGTGTTCAAAAAGAAGAGGTCTATGAGGCCTTTAAGGACTGCCTGTGAGATAAGGAAGGAGCCTCTGCCAGAGTGGTGTTGTCATTAGCAACGCAGGCAGATGGCTAAACGTTCAAGGTCTCATGGTACGTCATATACCACTAATGAACAGGGCAGCAACTATTGGTGACCACTTGTTTTAGGAGCAAAAGGAAAATAAGAAATAATGATGTGATGTCATACAGAGTTGAGAGGGAATCTGTGAGGCTGGGCCGGCAGAGGCGCCCCCCTACAAAGAGATGAGGTAATGTGTATCTTTTTTGGGGAATTGATATGAACAGGTATAAGAATCGGTGCTTTGTGAGAATACGTCAGTCACTCCCCGGGACCTGACTCAGTTTGTTGTATGCCTTTTGAACTATACAATAAACTTACACTGCATCTGACTCATTGTTAGATTTCTGTTGTTTTTGTCACAGAACAGGTATCGTGTGTCGTTGGGACTCAGTCTCATTTGGCCCAGGCTGAGAATTTCACCCACACTAGTGCACCGTGGTCTAGAGGGACTGATGCAGTGGACAGAGGATGAAGGACAAGCAAGGAGCCTAACAGGCTACTGATAATTTTTTATCAGCCAGCAGCACAAGCGAGCACTCAGTTTAAGTCCATGTAGATCAGGAGGAAGATTTGAGTTCAGGCAAATCTACAGCAGGTCCTTCAGTTCACTTAATTTTTTGGAAATGGTTCGTTCATATTTTAATTGTAATTGTCTAATTCTGTGAAATTGCATTGTTCATGTTTGCTTGTTTTAGGCAAAATGGCCGCAGTGGTTTTAGTGGCCTCCGCTGTTACCACGGGGGAAAAAAATCGTTCATCTGCTTCGTTGACATGAAAAGTGACGGTGCGGTCAGTCTCTCTGTTCACCTTTTCTCTGCATGACCTCAAATCTATAGTCTATAAGCTTCTTTTGTATTAATTATAAAAAAAAATGAAAATGAATGAATGAAAATGAAATGCTATTAAATATGTCTTATCATTAAAAAATGAAATTAAATGGTGGGTAATAACAGATTACGAAGGAATTTTTAAGACCCTGTCCGTCAAAATGACGGTCAACGAGGAAGTCTAACGCTCTGGTCTGGTGATATCAGGAGACTTTTGGAGATGTCTGTGTAGGAGAGAGGGGAGAGTGTAGCGAGTGTTATGCTTTATGTTCATGTGTTGAGGAGAATTGGCTGCGAATGTCGGCCACTTCCTCTAAAAAGAAAGAAGCAACGTCGTCAGCAGTCAGGGAGGTTGGTAGTGGTACTGCTAGAGGTGTTGGTAGCGTGATATTCAAATGAAGTATTATTGGAGTAAGAATTACAATAGCGTTCTAAAGCGATAGAATCGGACCTTCATATTGCAAGACGAAGGTAAGCAGATTTTTCGCGCAAAAACCTCTGTCCCTGAACGTTTCTCAGCCAGGAGGCATCATTTAGGTAGTATAAAAGTATTAAGTATTAGAAAACTTAAACAAGTATGAGAATATATGTGAATTTTCGCTCAAATCAGGGATAAGTTTGTACTTTAGAGGTAAATTTTTTTGGTCTTGTTTGTCAGTCCTTACCCATTAATGTGTGTGGCACCCTTGTGCATTAAAACTCTGCGTTACTGGAGTGGTTAGAGACTCGTATAGAAAAATCATATTATTAAACCTTTTGACGTATGGGTGATCTCACAGTTTAGGAGTTGCAAGGTAGATTAAAGATAATGCTATGTTTCATCTGTTACTGAATTTTTCTTGTTTCCACCTAGTTGTTTTATATACCTTCTTATGGGGCTTTGTTCATTCCGTCGTTCTTTTTAAATTTAGGTAAGAATGTATCAGTCTGACACTCTCTTGAGAGGGAAAGTTTTAGTTTGTTTTTTACACAAGTTTATGGTCAACGTAGTCATTCTGTAAAACATATGATCTGCCATTTTATCTTTAAATGAAGGGAAAATACTTTGTCTTAAATAGCCCGGACCTAGTCAAGCAGGTAATGTAGTGGTGGCAGTAGTAGTAGTAGTAGTAGTAGTAGTAGTAGTAGAACACTATATGCTACTAAGGACAAGCCCTAAACGTTTTGACTCCCAGGCGAATATCTTGTGTCCTTGTACCAAAAAATATTTGTGTAAAAATGTGAAACGACACTCCTTTTTACATTCATCATAACCATCATCAGAGAAATTCCGATGCTACGTATCCTGTTGAAAAAATAAACTGTCTCGTTACTTGTTTAATCATTAAATGCGCCACCTCCCCAGCTCTTAGAATAATTACTTTTTCCCCAGTGTAGTAAGTTATTCTATACATGCAATGTGTTACAAATGATCAGTACACAAATGCATTTTTTTCGCATAAAAGCCTTACTCTAGCGTTGCAAACCCTGCGCTGCCTCTGCGGTTACAAGCAGAGTCTTTAGCTCACTTGTTTATAACCAGAGAGACTTTTCGCTCGATCTAAATAAAATACATCTTAACCTGACTAAGAAACATGTGTGTGGGACAGACAGTACTCGTTGTAATTTATGCATTAATAATACTATTTATTTGTATTTTGACAGAATGAGGGTCCGATATCCTTCGCGGTTAACTGTCTTCACAGTGGCCACAGCTGTCACAGTTTTCATCCTATTTGGAGCCGTGTATTACACTACTAAAGGATCTCTGACTTTAAGGTACTTGGTAAATGTTATAATGTTTATTATTATTATTATTATTAGTAGTAGTAGTAGTAGTAGCTACCCAGCCTATAACAGCACCTAATTTACTTAAGCAGTGATATAAAGTGCATTGTAATGGTAACATTTAAGAGGCAACATTTAACAGCACTGTAATGTTGTTTTTTTTTAACTTAAAGTTTTCCTGTAGGACAAAATAATATAAGAAAAGGCATGACATATCCTGAAATGGCTGCTTTCCTCCAAGAACAGTAGGTATTCAAGACAGTGGTACTAATTAAAGGGGTGATTGAAATAATCAGTGAGTGTATTTGTTAACATTAGTAACAATTAAAGACTCACTACAGAAGATATGATGGTTTTATTTTTGGAGAACAAAGATATACATGTGCTTGTTCTTTTGTTCAAGGACAGTCATATTTCAGCCTAAATCAAATGTCTCATTAAAAAGCCATATAATTTCAAAATGGATAGATTTGTGTAAAAAACCTAAATCCTATCCTAAATTTTCAGTTTGATTTTTATACAGCACATGCCATATGAACAGGAAGCTATTGCATCTGTGTGTATTCAAATGTGAAAATTAAAAAGGAATTACTGCAGACATTATTACAGCAATTTGAGACAGCCTTTGAACACAAATGGAAAATGTAAGCTTCAATAAGGATCTATGTAAGGGTTCTTTTTAAAATTTCAAATCTAAAGCAGGTTACGGAACATTAACTTTTGTGGAGCAGCACCTAGTTTTGATGCAACAACAACATAAAAAGAAGACTTTTGTCACAGTTTGTAGGAAGCCCTGGATGTATGTGCAGATTACCTCAGTTTTATTGAAACAAAACATGAAACAAAAGACTTCTTGGAACTTACAGGACTTGAAGCAGGATTCACAATGCAGGATTCTTGACATAAGCCTGACCATACAACTCACTAGATAAAAGCAACTCAATTCCACCTAAAGAAAGACAGGAAAACCAGGAGTATTTAAATAGGCCTGGACAAGGTTAAACTAACTGAAAACAGGTGGAACTAATGATCCAATTGAAGTGAACTAAGGAACCAGGAAATAACATAAATTGGTCAGTTGAGGGTGATCATGAGAACCATGGTATGACAGAACAACCCCCCAACGTACATTATTGCAACATGCATCGGAGCTCACATATGTCTGTGGATATGTTCATTAATCGCAGTGAGCTTTCATGCTCAAATTCCAATGATCAGAGGAGTTATATTTTGCATTTTTCATGTAGCTGAAAAATGTAATTGCTGTGAATAAGCTGAAAAATCTTATGTAGAACAACTTAAAATGATCACCCATAATGTAATAATTTCTCTGAGAATAGAACTAAAGTTAACTGCTGTGTAAAACAGCCTCTCTGACTTTCATTTACAGTGTGCATACATTGTAGTCACAGAAAGGAAAAACATTTTATTTTCATGAGTGTGAGAGGTTGCCCAGACATCAGATCAGAGCTGCAAACTGGGGTATGCAACCACATCAGTTTATTCTGACAGACAGACAGGAAACTGATGTGGTTGCATACATCCCCAGCTTTGGCAGTAAGAGTTGCTCTCACGCTGGCAAAGGTTAACCCTTTACCAGTTATCATTTAACTAAATGTATGACGATGCAAGACTGCAAACTTACATGAAAAGTTCACTGTACAGACATTTGTTTTGAAAATTAGAAGGGAATAGTAAGTTTTAAAGCATGAAAATTTACGTGACCGAAATCATGATTTCCTCTACAAATTTCCAACAACGTGTAATATTCTATTGCAAAATAACTTCATGTTATGAGGCTAAAAGTAATGATGATTCTTGTCATGATTCTAGCAGGAAATGCCAATGATTAGAGATGGGGGGAAAATCGATTCAGTTATGTATCGCGATTTTTTGTGTGGCGATTGTTGTATCGTCACACTTGTTCCAAAATCGATTTTTTTATTCATTTTTAATTTATTTGCTTAAATTCGAAGTGGTGAAATGTTGCCGTTCCTCTATAGTCCTACAGGTGGCACGCTCTAAACTGTTCATACATTGGCAGGCAGCACAGCATCCCATATGGTAAGAGCGAATTATTTGCTGACTTTGTGTAGAAATAATTATGGCGGATGACAGACCAGAGATACGTGCTGCTCCTCCACATTTCAAGTCAAATGTATGGAGTAACTTTGGCTTTCTTAATTTAAATGGTAAAGGGGAGTTGGATATGAGCCATGCTGTATGCAAACTGTGTCATGCAAAAGTTAAGTATTGCGGTAATACAACAAACATACGGGCCCATATTACTCGACACAATTTACAATTTACAATTTAGTTATTTGGCAGACGCTTTTTACCAAAGCGACTTACAATCAGTGCATCAGTCAGAGTCAGATTTCTAATACCTTGTGAGCAGAGATCACAATAAGACCGAGCGTAAAATTGCCCCTTCGTATTGCGCCCCTGGAATACTTTGACAAACGCAGATACAAGACAAAGGTTATTTTTTTTATTTTTTTATTTTTTTTAGGAAAGGGAGGTTAGGCATTGGGGGACAGGTGGGTTCTAAAGAGGTGGGTTTTCAGTTTCCTGCGGAAGATGGTAAGAGATTCCGCAGTCTTGACTGCATGGGGGAGGTCATTCCACCACCTCGGGGTAATGGCGGAGAAGAGGCGTGGTCGGGAGGAGCGGTTGCCTCCCGAAGTGAGGGGACCGTCAGTTGTCCAGACGTCATAGAGCGGAGGGTCCTAGTTGGGGTGTATGGAGTTATAAGAGCCTGAAGGTATGATGGGGCAGAGCCTCTAGTGGCCTGGTAGGCCAGCACCAGTGTCTTGAACTGGATGCGGGCTGCTACCGGAAGCCAGTGGAGTGCAGTAAGCAGTGGAGTGACATGAGAGTGTTTAGGGAGGTTGAATACCAGGCGTGCAGCGGCGTTCTGCACGAGCTGGAGCGGCCTGATGGCGCAGGCTGGCAAGCCAGCCAGTAGCACGTTGCAGTAGTCCAGGCGGGAGATGACAAGCACTTGGACCAGGAGCTGGGTCGCCTGTTGTGTTAGGAATGGGCGGATTCTCCTGATGTTGTATAGGGAGAATCTGCAGGATCGAGTGACTGCCGCGATGTGATCGGAGTAGGTCAGCTGGTTGTCCAGGGTTACGCCAAGGTTTTTGGCTGCTGTGGTGGGGAATACCACAGATCCCTCGATGGTGATTGCAGTGTCGATCGCTGGGGAGTTCTTAGCAGGAAAAAACAGGAGCTCCGTTTTCTCTGGGTTGAGTTTGAGATGGTTAGCAGACATCCATGAGGCAATGTCTGCTAAGCAGGCTGCGATGCGAGGTTGAACCTGGGAGTCAGAGGGGGGGAAGGAGAAGAACAGCTGTGTGTCATCAGCATAGCAGTGGTAAGAGAGGCCATGGGTGGAGATAACTTGACCGAGTGATCTGGTGTAGAGAGAGAAGAGGAGTGGACACCATCCTGAGTTAGACAAGGCGGCAGAGAAAACTAAACCTGTTGCTAGCAGCCAACAACAAACGCTGGACACAAATTTGAACAAAATTCCTAGCAGCTCGGATAAAGCTAAGCGCATCACAACGTCAATTGCCCATTTTATACGCAAAGATCTAAGGCCATACAGTGTTGTTGAAAATACCGGGTTTCGTAATAGGGTTCACACTTTAGAGCCAAGGTACGTCATACCATCAAGACGCTTTTTTTCCAACACAGCAATACCCAACATCTAGAACGAAGTAAAGATACAAATTAAGGAATCACTGAGTAAGGCTCATTGAGTTGCTTTAACGTGCGATGCATGGTCATCAAGGGCCACTGAGTCCTATGTGACAGTTTACTCCTAATTTTAAGTTAAATTTTATACTGTTGAAGTAATTTTGTATAGTTTAAATGCTCTCCTTGGTTTTTGAGGGGAAAAATGTTCCAAGGATTACATTTAATTACTCATGTTCAGTTCATTTGTGGAGCTCTTTTATAAAGATTTGAAGATTTAAAGCTTTAGACGTATGACTCAACTCTTTTACAAGACTCAGGGTTTTAAAACTGTAACAAAAAAGCAAAAAAAATTGTAATATCGAATCGGGATATTTATAGAATCGCAATACAAATCGAATGGGCACCTAGGTATGGTGATAATATCGTATCGGGTGGTCCCTCGTGATTCCCATCCCTACTAATGATGCTGTAATAGAGCATCTTTGTATTTAGTCGGTTAATTTTACATTCTCATATGAGAATAGCAGTCTTTTTGGTGTAGAGAGCATTAGCTAATTGATACAAATGTTAATCTATAATCGCTACTAGAGATGCCTCGATCCGATCAAACGTTTCACAGAGCTGCGTTAAATAGGCTATTACCAATTTGATATGGCACCTAAAAAATATACACTCAGCGGAATAGCCTACAGCGAGTTCAGGTAACTCAGGCAAAGGCTGCTCCGAAGCAACACACATTGGAGGATATACTTTTAAAAGTAAAGAGAAATTTCGTAGAGACAGCGACAAGGCCAAAAAGATTACAGAGAGCGTAACTGAATTAATCGCTTTGGATGACCAGCCCATGTGGTAGCGAATTCAGAGGTGCGTTCAAATTCGGCAGATTGTGGCGAACGGGTTTTCTTTTAACTTTTAAATTTGAACGTTTTTTAAGTCAACATACTCCGACGACATTAATCCTCAAGGCTACGAATAACGACCAAGGTATTATTTCAAAATTGAAACACCTAACGCTTTAGCTGTAGGCCTATGAGATTTATGCGAGTTAGCCCAAACTAACGACCACAGAGAGCTATACAGTCGCTTAACTAACGATAAGGACTGATAACGATAGCATACAAAAAAAGAGGCTTTCAGAAAAAGTATCAACGTAACCGATCGTTAGACAATTTAAGCACTTGAAGTATTGTAAGATTCAATAAAATCGAACACTTGCGTATATTTTCAAGTATAACCCCCACAGTACGCTTTAACCCTCTTGACACTACATTTCAGACACTGCTCTACCGGAACTTTTCAAGAAGGTTTACTTTTTTATTTTGTAAAAAAAAAAAAAGTTATAATCAAAAGTTAAGGAACAGACTTGCTGCAGGCAATTTTTTTTCTTAATGCATTTGCTATTCAGTTGTCAAGCATATACATTGATTTGGTTTTAATAACTTTAATGTACTTGAAATGTGCACTATGCAACTGTATTACCTAGGAAAATACAAGTATGGGATCGGCAGATACTCAATATTAAATTACTCGAATCGGGCTCGGGGGCAAAAAAACTTGATCGGGACATCCTTAATCATTACTAAATTTAAATTCAATCAGTAATATATACCAGTAATCATGGGATTTTAAATTTATGAAAAATTTCTGTTTGAAAGAAGTTGCGAAACCTTGAAAGGGAGTAGAGCACAATAATGATACAAGAAAAATACAGATGCAGAAAAAAATACTCCTAAGTAATAGTTATCAAAGAAGGAAAATACAGTGCTTGATCAAAGTTATATGCAAATAAAATTAAATAAGCAAACTGTCTGATTTGTATTAGTGTTTGGACTAGCAAGCTATGAATGATTTGTGTCCGCTCCTCTTAGGACAGATATGAAACTAAAAAGCAGATGAGTAAACTTGATTGTTGAAAGTGGTCACTACTAGAGATGCCAGGCTTATCATAAATGACATAAAAGGTGCTAAATTTGATGGGTTTTAATCCTCCTTGTGGTTCTTCTTTGGTGGGGGTTGTTCACATATGGATTACGCATGTTGGCTTGTGCCACATATTGGCAACATTTCTGAATGTCCCATTACAAAGGCTGGGATATTGCTTGAAGCCAGGGGACTGATCTCATTATCTCTGTATAGGCTGCCAACATATCTGAATATGATTGATACCAAACACGAAAAACACCTAAGTGCTATCGCTGTTACATTCATTTGTTAAGAAAAATGTGGAATTTAGCAGTGCTTTGCTGGTATTGATAATTCTCAGTGGTTGCTAGAAAACTTTGTAGGTATTTATGACCATACCCAATGTGCAGTCTTAGCTTACGCATGGTGAGAGCATTCTGAGTGTGGATGGTCTGTGCCTTACAGAGTAACCCAGTCAGAGCCAAAATCTCATTTCATTACAGTCTCTGAGCCACTTACAGAGAACTGTTCACATAGTGTTTCTATCCAACTTGAGGAAACTTGAATGATTTTAAGTATAAAAATGCTAAAATCATCATCATCATCATTATTATCCTAGTAACCTTTTCTTTAATCCTTGGAAAAAAACACACAGAGGGAAAGACCTTTTTTAATTGATGAGGAACAACAATAAGATACAATAAGATAACTAAAATGACTTAAAAACCCAACCAAATCAATTATGCTTGAAAACAATTTAAAGAATTATAAAAAAATGCTACCATGGTCATCTACTCTCTCTGGTGCTGGTTTGTGGTCTGTAAACTCTGATAGTTTTTTTTTTTTCAGAAGCAGAATTTTAAGAATGAGAAACAAGTGGTTACTTGATTTCCTCTCAGAAGTCAACATTAGGGGGAAAAAATCATCTCTTCATTTTCCTGGTCAGAAAGGTGGACAGCTAAAAAAGGGCTTTACTTTCCTTTTCTTCTTCGTAACACAGAAAATTAAGTTGCTAATGAAAAGAGAAAAAAGCATTTTTTTTGTACTTGTGATACCACAAATTGTCACAGAAAAATCTGTGAATTAAGGCGTGGATGTGCTCCAGAAAGATGCCTACAGTTTTGCTGCATTTATGAATCCCACTAGATTTCTGGGCAGAGGACCCTGATGTGATATTCCAAGTGTTGTGATGGGTTGCTCTGCCCGAGCATTACAATCTGGAACACTGCAGTACAATCGACATCTCTTCTGTGTGAGCAACTGCAACTGTATGGTATTTCCCCTGTTTTCAGTTACTGTCCTTTATACCAAAAACAACTAAAAACAGATAACAAATAGATATTCTGATAAAAGGAATATCTGAAACGTGTGCTTCGAGGGGCACGTGCCACCCCGGAGACTTGATTGGCGACCCCGAGTGCCACCCAAAAATCCTAGTCTATGATTGGCCATCAACCAGGTCAAAGGCAGGACTGCCAACTGAATGAATCAGTGCTCCGCTTGGGCCACCCCAGTCAAAAAAGTCTAGAATCACCCGGTCTAGAATCACCACTGGTGTGGAGGAACAGCAGGTCAAGTGGGAATGTTGGTTGGTGAAGATTCCAGAGTAACTGCAGTTACGAAAGAAGCAGTCAGTGAGAATACAAGGTAGAGTGTTGGAGTAAAAGAAGTAATTGACTTAGTCTGCACCAAAATCAATAACCTTAAAGGTGAAATCCGTAAGGTTGAGTCGCAAGTTGAAAAACTGAACCCAGTTCTGCATCACAAGAGAAACTACACTCCCACCTCAAGGCTTACTTATGCTGATGGACTTTGAGGATTCCTTTCAGATATGAAACAAGGTCATGAAGTCATTCAGGTGTGCCAAGCTCTTCTTCCTGAGATGAAGAGCATCCTTCAGTTTTAACAATTTTAATATGAATGTGATGCCATTTGGCATGCAGCAAAGGACTCAAGGAGGCCAGGCCTTCATTAATGAAAGCAAAGTATTCCCTCCTCCACGAACTACGTCTGGTCTCATGGTCCATCACTACCTGTGACAAAGGACCGGCAGTTTTAATCGGTGTCCCATGACATTTTGTTTGTTAAGATTCAGTATCGTTTTATTATTTTACGGTTCCTTTAACATGATGTACTTTCAGCCAATGGGGGAATGTACTCATGCACCTCGAACTCCTTGCATGGTGTGGTCACCATCTTGTAGCTTGCATACACTTTCACTGAGTCAAAGTGTATGTATGGATATCAAGAGGTATTGGCAGAGTATCCGACAATTTTGTTTTAGGCATTTGAGGGGTTCAACAGTAATTTCTCATAGAATTCACTAGGTGTCAGCCTTGCTCTTCTCCCTCAAAAAATAATAGCACTTTTTCAAACCAGGGTAATTATTACCCTTTTGGGTTGCGATTAAGTGACCTGATCTGAGGTATTTTAATTGAAAATTTCAAAATACAGTTCATATTATAAAAACAGAATTCAAGACTTGGACTTTTTCTCCTTATTTCTATTGTAATGAGCAACTGAATCGCAACTAAAATGCTGCCTGTATACTGCAGGTCATTGGTTCACTCCTCAGAGGGCAGTTAAAACAGCTATTCTCAGTTATCTTTGTAACTAATGTCTAGTTATATGATTAATACAAGGAGAGAGGAAAATATTAGTCCTCATATGAATGTGAGTGTATCTTCATTTTTTAACAACACACTGAATTGATTGTGTTCCTTAAAAAAGAAAAGTTTGCTGTTCTGATTCCTTGTTAATGCACTAGTCTTTGATTTCCTTATTGTTTTGCAGTAAGGAACTTAGGTGTTCCTGGTTGCAAAACATTCACAACCTTTACTTGGTTTAATACTTGTCGTACTTCTTTTTCTTTTTTGGTCACATGTCGTGATCTGTTACTTATCTTAATGCGAGAGAGCTAAGGAAAAACATCAAACGGAGAGCTATAGTTTTTTACCTCAAACAATTAAATGCTGAATTACATTTTTTAAAAGAAAGTCATTTCAGTATCCAGTGGGGTAAGGGGGCGTCGCCCCCTCAGTGAAGGTTAAGGCCTAATTTGATTTTTTTTTTTTTACATTTATGTTTAATTTAAAATACTAACACACCATTTAGCCCACCGTAATTTGCTAAAACCAAAGTCACGTTCCAGCCTACATCAAAACCACGCAAATCCACTTGACTGGTTGCCTGGATGAGTGCGATCTAACACTATTTGTGCTGCGTTGTGTGTGGCCCTTGAGTTGGCAACTTTCACACTGTATTTCAAGAAGGCAGCTAGTTTAGTTTGTTATCTAGCTTTAAACAAACTAAATGGACATCCGAAAATGCATTAAAAAATTACGATAGAGGACCCTTGGAAAAGCGTGTCAACCAGCACTGACCAACCAGCCATTCAGGACAACGCAGGCAAGCGTTGTGTGCCAAGAAACACTGAAGTAAACATTAAAAAGCTGTTTTCTTGTTTTCCAGTTTTAGAACTCAAAAATTAGCACCCGCCACTCGCTAAATGCGAATAAAAATCCACGTTGGCGAATAAAATAAATGAAGTCAGTTGCCACTGGCGGGTTGCTGAAACAGGCCTATTTCACAACAAACTTTCATCACTACAACAAATAAATAAATTGACTATGTTTCGCAAGTCTTTGATTGAGCCTCGCTGATGATATAGTATCCAATGGCGTAGCCAGAAGTTTATTTCCGGACGCGCCTCGGCAAAAGTGAGCAGGCACGACTCATACACAGTCCATCACTAGCCTCCGGATTCATTATAACCTACTGCTGAACCAGATGACAGGTCAGACACCCGCCTCGTAAATGTAGCGTACGCAATAACCAAGCCAGTCGAATCTTCCGTTCTTTGTTTTCATTGAAACGGAATATGTCGTAAACTGCAAAATACTGTCCCATTTTGGGCTATTCACCAAGCACATCTTAACCAGAAGTAGCATACAACGCGTAAATGTCACATCAAACGCACAATATAATGCTGTCACAACACTAGCTTGGTTTCCATCCAACTATTTAATGTAAATTAACGCCTAAACTTCGCATCAAACTTTTTAAATCGCATAAGAAATGTATTCACTGGAAAGAGGCGATTAGCTTAGGGTAAAATAATACTGTTTAAGAGTTTATTTGTCATATGTAGGTTAACACAGGGTCAACGGTACAATGAAATGTGTGAGACGAGAGAAACAGATCAAACAGGTTTAGTCACATCAACAAGGGGTTTGTTGCGATTTTACACGTATTTCCGTTAAAGTTGCCTGAGACAAGTTTTAAACCTACATATGTTCACAGCTACTCCAGCGATGAGGAGAGTGTACATTTTTAATTCGCATAACACAGCTGATGGAAATGCGCACAGACATTTCCTTAGCCGAATTTGCATGCGAACGCGTTAGGTGTAACACCAGCTACAGTCTCCGGTTGAAGGTTTACATCGCTGGAGCTATAAAGTTAAAACCAAACTTGTTACTTGGCTAATACAGATGTCAGTCAAACCCACCAAGCATTAGGCTATACAAATAAAAAATTAGAACACCTTTTCTTTACTTCAGGAGCGTTTATGATGATATTTTAGTTGTATTATCAACCAATTTAACAAACGATAACGTATTATTTTTTTAGTATTCAATTAAGTAATTCCATACTAACTTGGGCAGCGTAGGCCCGTGCCTGATCGTATCTTACGCAGTTCTATGGCCGGTTGAAAAATAATTTGGCCGGTAATTTTTTTCCGTTGACCAGCCGTTGGCAGATAGACCAAAAAGTTAATTTTGGACCCTGACCACACTTATGCTGTACCACAATTATAATTCTCCTGTGTGATCGTTAGAAAAATCTTGATCAATTGCCAGTATCATGCACTTGAAGAACTGCATAACATGAAAAATATTTGTAATAAAAAAAACCAGAATGATGTACGTTCTTGTTTCTCTCTCAATATATGATTAATCTGCTCATTGTTTACACTCTCTCTTACAGTAAAAACCAGATGGGCAGTTTCAACCATACATCGTGCTCCTGTACAGGCAAAAGTGTTGTCCTCAAAAACATTATACCTGAGGACCAACTTGATGAAGTCCTGAAACGCAGAGCAGAGGAGTACAGGAAACAGCAGAACAGGTGGGTAAACATTCACACACACGCCTCTCTAAACAAATTCATCATTTAGTAAAATAAAAAAAAAATCAGATCAGTTCAACATGGGAAACTGAGCTCTACACTGAAAAAAGCGATGGCAAGTTAGGCATCTGTCTTAAAAGTTGTTTGTATCCAGTCACACACAGGAGTTCCCTTATGTAGCTTCTTTTAAAATCCCATAATTAGAAAAAAAGATAATGGGCTAGTGTTTCCATTCAGTTTCTAATTTCTGTCCTGCCCATTTTTATTTTACATAGTTTCAATAAATCAGCGGCTTGATAATCAATGTCAGTTTAATACTGTATTTTTTAAAAATGTAATATCTTTTGTCCAGGACAAATACCAACCTAGATGTCCTACTCATGGCTCCTTCCAACTCTCCTCTTCAATATCCTATTTATGGCTTCACAGTTGAACCCTTGACAAAAAGCTTGATTCCAGGTATTCTAATCTTTGAGAAGTCATCTATAAAACTCATTTTGCAAAACCTATTATTTATGAACATTTGAAACATTTAACAATATTCACTAGGATAACATTTACAGTATTTTCAAAAATACTGTAAACAAGGTTGTATTTTTTGCCCTGTCATTTATGTAGGCTAGAACTGTTAATAAAAAAACATATAAACAAGTATGGATTTCTAACAAACTTTTGAAGTACACATTTATATCATTCTTGTTTCTCTGAAAACACATGATTTTAAAGACAATGGTACATTACCTGCATTACCATGTTATCAGTCCTTTTATAGTGGACCAAATATTGAACTACTGACTGTTGTTACAGGCTTAGCTGTGCATGCAGGAACAAGGGAACTTTACAAGGTGTGTTTGTGAAAAAATAAATTCAGCTTCTCTTCAGAACTGCTGTAAATAATTGATTTGGGCTTTTCACTGAAGTTCAAGTGGCTATTACTTGTTAGTGAAATAAAAGCTTGCTGGTTTTCTTTTGTCTTATCATAAATTGTGCATTCATGCTCTGTGATGCAATTTATCATGAACCACACTGCACTTTGATGGCTCATGAATATGAATGCCTGTCTTTTTTTTAAGATACTCTTTTTTTTTATTACTATACATGTACATACAGATTTTGGTGGTGTTGTGAGCTGAGGTGCTGCTGTGCTTTCAGGTGTTCTTGAGTGTGTCCTATGGTAATCTGTTAGTTGACGGTGCAACAGAAACAGATCTGGTGGTAGGCCAGGGTCAGAATGTGCTGAACATTTCAACTACGTGTGTGGGTCGACTGAATCAGCTCCTGAGTCAGGTGTCGTACACCAGCACCATCTACCACATCAACACCAGAGACTTGGGTAAGATCCAGATTTCACACATACCAGCCTTACTTCCTGTCAGTCTGGGTTGATGTTATCCCCAAAGGAACTGAGTGACTCGAAAAAAAGAAAGATAAGATGCATCATTTCTATATCATTTAAACAGAACTCGTGTCTTAACCTTCCTTCTTCTTGTGCGTGTCTGCTTCCAAATGCAATTGACAAATGCAAAGATTTTCTTCAAAATCATTTTAAGGGAATATAATAGTTCCTGCTGAAAACAGCAAGGAACATTAGTAACAGCAAGGAACATTATTGTTCCTGCTGGAAAAGAAAAAAACATCTGTGTGCTTGATATGATTTTGTATTGTTTAATGAATGACATTTTTACAATCCATAGGTCACTTGCTGAGTTAAAGATTCAGGTGTGCAAGGAAGACAGCTCCCTGTTCTTTTATTCCAAAACAATGTTTGTCTCTAAAGTTTAAGACGAATTTGAACTGGTTTTTTTGTCTATACGCAGCTACATTGCTAATGCTAGTGTAAGCATGTTGAAACTCATCTACTTTGACAGTGGAATGGATCACATAGTACTAAGCCCAGTTGCATTGAGCTGAAATCTACCAGAAAACTGAAACTTGGTTGCCACAAAAACAGTGGAATTATGAATGTCCCATATCAGATTTTGCTCTGTCACTGTTACGTTGTCAAAATGAGAAGTGATGGCATGAAGAAACATAATTGGACGGTGTCAGTTTGATCTCCGTCTTGTCTCTTTCAGCAAACTTCACATTTGAAGACCATACGGTCACGTTTCCCATTATCATTAGGAGGTCTTCTATGCCTGTTTTATATGATCCTGGAACAGGTTAGATTGCCTCTTCTTGTTTTCCTTTCTTTAGTAACCACTACTGAAAAACATCTCTGTTTCTTTTTAAAAGCATTTCTGTGAATGAGAACTTTCGTTCATTTTTCTTTAGATATCAACACTCAAGTGACAGTTGCAACTAAAACCTTCCTCAGATACAAGGAGCTAAATGTCCTAATTGAAAGTATTCGGAAGTATTACAAGGACATCAAAATCATTATTGCAGATGACAGTTTAAACCCAGAAAGGGTGATTGGCTCTAACATTGAACATTATATTATGCCTCCAGCTCAGGTAAGTTGAAGTTTGATAACTTTGATTCATCTGTAGTTGAAGACCAACTACAACCTCTAGGCACCTCATTTTTCTTAACGTTCTGATAAAAAAATATGCTCTTTATGATTAGAAACAATTCTATTTGATACTACAGGGCTGGTTTGCTGGCAGGAACCTGGCTGTCTCTCAAGTGACAACGAAGTACTTCCTGTGGGTAGACGATGACTTCCAGTTTAACAGTGAGACCAAAATCGAGAGTTTTGTGGAGGTCATGGAGGCTGTGCCAGAGTTGGACATTGTGAGTAATTCAGACAATCATCTGCTCTGGTCTAAAATGTGAGAGTTACAGAAAAAACAGTTGCTTTTATCCAGATTGAATAAACACAATATACTTATATTCAATAGATTCTAAACAAGGAAAGCAACTGATGTGTATCCTAATAGGTATGAGAAGTTAATTGAGGCATAAGCCTCAATTATCAACCTTTAGATTCAATCCTCAAATTCTGTTACCCGAATTGTGTCACCCAACTGCCAGATGCTATTGACCTTCAGCTCAATAAATTCTGAGACAGGAACTCTTTCTTTTTCTCCCCCCTTCATGAGCAAGTGGGTGGTGCTGTGAACAACAATCAGTTCTATTTCAAACTAGTCTATGAGAGTGGGGACATGGAAGAGGGAGGCTGTCTTTCTAGAGTCTTCAACACTACCCACCAGGCTCTCCCCAGCTATCCACATTGCTCTCTTGTAGATGTCAACTTCTTCTTGGCCCGAACAGACTCAGTGCGTAGGGTGGGCTTTGACCCCGTCCTTAAAAGAGTGGCTCACAGTGGTAAGGCTTGTACAGAATATCTCAGTAGCATTGTGCATCGCTAAGGATTAAGGTTTTGTTTTAAAAATCAGATATTCAGAGGCTATATACAGTACTATTTTGCAGTGTACAGATGAAGTTCATAGAGAGAAAAATACAGGGACAGGATTCACACTTACTAGGGGATGGAGGTCCTTTCTTATTGCTTCTCTCTGTTTGAGGTGATTCTGGTATTGTGAAAACAGACTCACTGGCTATTTGAAAGGCACTCCCTCCCACAGGTCAGTTTTTGCTCAGTTTCAGCAAATTGTATACTGTTGCTTCTTATTGCTGATGATAAAAAGCTAGATTTGAAACTGTTAAGATAGCTTTTAGACTTTTTATATACATTATTAGCTTAAAGGGAAAGTCAAACCAGTGATGATAGCTTTTACCTGCAGATGCTGCACTGACAACCAAGGCAGGGATGTGACCATTTCTCAGTTTGATCTTTTGAAACTGATGAACTGCTTTGAATGTCACTGGGAAAATGTGTTGTCCTTTTGCTTTTAAGCACATAGATTCTCACATAAAATGAACTTAATAAACTGATTAGTTCATAAACAAACAGTATTCTAACCCACACCCCCTTCTCTCTCTCTCTCTTTTTTGGAATGGCCTTTTCCTTCACTCTCCTCCCCCATTAAGAGTTCTTTATGGATGGCCTTGGAGAGCTGTTGGTTGCCTCTTGTGGCAATATCAAAATTGGCCACCAGGCTCAGGTTAACCACAATACCTATAGTGAATACAGGACGCAGAAGAAAACTGATGAGAGAAGGAAACTAGCCCACCATTTCTTCAAGAACCATCTAAAATGTGTTGAGTACTGAAAAGCTTTTTGTTCATGTTGTGTCTGTATTAGTAATGTGTTTTAATGTCTAAGATGAATTGAACTGAAATGAACTGTCATTTAACTACTTTTTTGACTTACATTTTGAATTATTAGTACCACCACCACTCCCCAAAATAAGGACAGAAACTGTGTCACCCAGCAGGACAGGCAGCGGTGGATTGGAGGTCACTACCATTAATGACAAAGTATAGGCCTATTAAGTAGCCTAGAATTGGACACTGCTGTTTAAATGTTTAGAAATTTCCATCCCCTAACGTACTGTATAGCCTATTAAGTCAATCAAACAAAACATTTCCTGAGACACTGCATTGCCACTTAAGAATAATTTTATATTCATGTTATTATGTTGCTATATTTTCTTTATATTTACATTTTGTAGTTATATTTTAAGTCTTTCTGCGTAGCTTGGTACTGCACACTGAATCTCGTTGTACATGTACAATGACAATAAAGGTATTTGTTATACATTTACTTGTTGCCTCTTTTTCAGTATCCTCTGTTAAATTGTTATTATCAAAGTGTAGGTATAGGTTACAGTATACAAAGATGTATGTGTGTTCTGGGCCTGTGTGGGTGTGGTGGATGTAGGCAGTTACAGCATAAATCAAATGCAGTGATGTATTCACGATCATTCCAGGTTCCACTAATTGAAATTAGTTTAATCCATTTAAATGCCAACTGGAACGTTATCATTGTGAACTCAATGACCCAGCTGTCTCCATGTAGAATATTGCTGTGTTTGTTACTGCGCTGGTTGTACAGCCACTGGCCTCATTCTTCTGCCAGAAAGAACTGCAGCTCTCCAGATATATTTAACGGTTTTAATGATAACTTGGGTATGTGTATGGGAGTGTGTGTAGTTTCTATGGAGAAAGCAAAGAAATGAATAATTAACAATGGGTTTACATTGTCAGAGTACAATCAGACGGGTTTGTACATTATCAACACTAAAAGGTCTACAGATACAGATACTTCACATGTTACATCAAATGGAGGGCGTAATTACAGGCAAAAAACACATAAAAGGTCTCTGCTGAACTACTATTAAGGTTTATTGTCCTCATCTTTGGGTAGCTAAGGGAGTTCAATCAGCTTAGCTACAGGACGGGTGTAAGTGGTACCCTTGATGTCCACCAAAGCTGTCTGGATTTTCCCATCATCGCTTGGTAGTTGATGTGGCTTATATTACTCTATTATTATTACTATTATTATTATTATTATTATTATTATTATTATTATTATTATTATTATGTTTTCATTACAGCACATTTATTTGGCCATTTCCTGGAGACAACACAAAACCTTGAGTTTAGAGTAATACTGGCATTTTTTTCAAAAGTTAGGTTTCTTTTTCATGATTGTTTTTGTAGTAAATGTTCGTATATAGAGTAATTATGTAAATATCCACATTTACAAAAAAAATGAGAAGAAACAGCTTCAGTTGAAGTCTACATTTAAATCAGTTGATCAAGTACTTCCTATGAAAAAGCTAAAGCTGTTTAGGGTCTATTTGTCAATTGATTAATGATGATTTTTTTTTAAAGCAAATGATGTGTATGTATGTTTAATCAGGCAGATTATGCATATTTTAAAGCTGATTATGTTCTTTAAAAAATTCTGAACATGTTAATAATGAAGGTATGCGATAACTTGGCTGAGGCAATATTCTACAAAGGAGTCTCTGTGGTTCAACGGCAACTTAGTGAGTAGAGTATCGACATGTGAGTTACAATGAAGCTCATACCTAGAGGGCCCATCCATTGTATTTAGCATGCCTACCACAGTGTTTACAGTAGCAGTGAAATCCTCAAACCATTAAGTATTGCTTTCACTTCGCTTTGTATGAGCTGTCTTGGCTGACCATACCTCTGCTCCAGGGCCTGCATTGCATTGGTGTAAGGCAGTGGGCTGTTAATGTACCTCTTTGAAATTTGATGGGCTGCAGGGAACTTCAGATGGTCTAGGAGCACCTGATGTTTATAGTCAAATGCCTATGAGGGCCAAGCAAACTGTCCAGACCCCTTTTCAGCATGAGAAAGTCACTTTCCTTGCCAGATGAAAAGGTGACTAGGGTTTGGCTTCAGTATCCCAAATGATGACGGTATTGCCAACTCCATCAGACCAGGGATAATGGGATCAACTTGGGCTTGTCCAGGTGGAGGCTGTGGTGGGTAGGGATACTGAGGTCTGACTTGAAGCCCAGGAGGTAGGTCAAATGGTGGCGCTGCATATGGCTGATGCAACTGAACTGCCTGTATGGCATATTGTGGCAAAGGCGGAGCAGGAGCATGCTGGGCTGGAGGAGGCATGGGTGGCATAGGAGAGGGTGCCTTCGGCTGTGCCGGGAGCTGCACAGGAGTTGGTGGAACAGGAGACTGCACAGGCACAGGGGAAGACTGCAGCTGTGCGGGAGTTGGAAGAGCTGAGGACTGCACAGGAGTCTGAGGAGACCGCAGATGCGGAGGAGCTGGTGACTGCACAGGATCAGGCGTCTGTTGGGGTGCAGTCAGTGAAGACCTGACCGGTGCAGATGTTAGCACATGAGTAGGCACTGAATCATAATGTCTCCTGAAGCCTTGCTGGGTTGCTGATCATGAGGCTGACCTTGGAAAGCGAGTCAGCTTTTGACTAGGTTGCATTCCCATGTGTGGCTGCGGAGGGTACATCAGCTGTTGGGCGTAAGATGCGTGACGAGGTGGCTCAACCCAAATAATTCAGGACGCTCTGGAATAGCAGCCGGCTCTAATGGTTGAGTGAAGGGAAGGTGTGGCAAGCTGCTACTGTACTGTCGACGGAGGAAGTAGAGAGAAGAACTCCCATGTAAGGGAACTGAATCTTTAATTTCTAAAGTTTATCTGAAAATACTACACATTTTTAAAAGGCATTCACTATTTGTGTTAATTTAGTACACTGACTGTTGCTCTGCAGGCAAAAATGCAAGAGTATTAAATTAGTCGAGGAGTGCACGATGACTTGATCAGGGCTTGAAACGTAGGGTTAAGCACTTGGACTTTACTTTGGACTTGGTAATCCTTGACTTGGGACTTCTCTGTCTTGACTTGGTGCTTGACTCAGGACTTCATTGTTAGGACTTGAGACTTACTTGTTACTTGCCAAGCAATGGCTTTGTCCCGCCTCTGATTTGCCCACATAATTCCGTATGTTCTGTGTTTTTGGTCATTCATAACTACTTTAGCATAGAGCCTACGTTACAGTCACAATTAATATAGTTGTAATCATATTATTTCACTGAGAAAACATTTTATTTCAACTGATTTTTTTATTTAAGAATCAGGGAATGAACAGGGTGGTGGGACTCTCTGATGAAAAGCCAACAGGGCAGGAGAGGAGAAGCCATGTAGATCCCACAGAAACAAATCTTAGAGGGAGCAGGTTTTTCGGTGAGCCCAGAAACAGCAAAATCAACTACACGACTGAAAGAACACAAGCCAGGCATTTCATGCTGTCTCGCGCTTGTTCTCTTTTTTTCCCCCCTTGTTTCCACTTGTTAGTTGAATCGTTGGTTCCACCTATGTTTGGTTAATCGAGTCTTATCCTGTCTGTATAAATACCTCTGGTTTTCACTTAGTGTTCAGAGTGGAATTGAGTTGTCAGTGTGTCATGTGTTGAGTTGTGTTGTGAATCTGGTGTTGGCGAATCCTGTAAGTTCCAAGATCTCTTCTGTTCATATTTTGCTCTAATAAAACTGAGACAACCCTGAGCATGCATCCCACTGTTTTTACAAACTGTGACTCATGCTATCCTTGGCCGGTGGACCTCGCAGGAAAGTCAAAAAAATGGTTAGAGGCAGGTGTCCCAGGGCCACATAGAACACCAGACAGACTGGTCTAACTTGCCGACATGAAAGCATTAAATAATTCACCTTTCATCACAAAGCTCCTTTCTCACGCTTGCTGAAGTATGGCGTTACGCTGTTAGAATCAGTTTACCTAATTTCTCCAATGTTTCTTAATCCAACATCTACTAACACTTGAATTCATGATGGAGTATGAGGAAGTGAAGAAATGAGATTCTAATAGTAATCAGCCTGAAAACCATCTGCTTAGACACTGCTATTGCATGAGGCTTTTCAAATCTGGCCAACAGATACTGGGACTGGGGCCAAATTTAATGAAGTTGACAGGGTGAACTGTAATAACTTGACTGGTGCCAATGTAGATAAGAGCCAAGTATGACAGTACAGAATGTGCAAGAATGGGGCATCTATGGGTTGAAGGTGTGGGCTGTGGCATAGCTGGAAATATTACTTTAGGTGGGCCTGTGGGATATAAGGTGTGCAGGATTCACTGCAAAAAGTGATCTGTAGATCAACCATAACAGTTTTTTTTTATCTTATTCTTAGATATCATTAAAACATTATTCAGAGTATTTGGCTACTATCAGTTGGGACATTCTTAAACGCTTAAACACGAAAAAGCTTAAAGTGGCTTAATGTTCCAAAAGTGCGATCAATGACCACCAAATTTCTGTCGAACATCTCTTGTCAGAAACACTTCCTCCTGTGAAAAAATCAAAACTGAAATCATATGAGTATGGACGTTATCTTGCATTAGGCGTTTTACTCGCCATGACGCCAATTATAATGAAAAGGCTTAACACAGCTTAATGTCCCTAAATAGTGTCCAATGATCACCTCATGGAGTATTATTTTAAGATGGAAGAGAGCTCATAACAAGAGATGTGTGAGAGCAATTTGGTGATTTTTTATCGTAGTTTTGTTGTATTAAGCCACGTTGAGCTTTTTCCTTATAATGGGCATCAATGAAGCGAAAACGCTTAACGTAGGCCTACATTAACTTAGGCTAACATAACAACCATATTCATAGGATTTTAATTTTGCTTTTTTGATAGGAGATAGTGTTTATGGACATGTGAGATGTCAGATGAATTTGGTGATGATTGCTCGCTGTTTTAGGACATAAAGCCACGTTGAACTATTTCCTTATAATGGGCGTCAATGGAGAGGAAAACACTCAACGTGAGATAACGACCGTACCCATAGGATTTCGGTTTTGATTTGTTCACAGGAGGAAGTGTTTCTGACAAGAGATGTCCGAGATAAATTTGGTGGTCACTGATTGCAGTTTTGGAACATTAAGCCACGTTAAGCTTTTTTACGTTAAGCTTTTTAGAATGTCCCAGAAATAAGGTGGCTAAGGCGAGGTGCAACATTATTTCTTCATTTAATGCTGAAAGGATTTCCCCAATAACATTACAGAACAACTGTTGCATAAAAGCAATGTCATACCTGGAGTTGTAGCGACTGTAATGGTCTACTCACGAGGCATCTCGCCGTGATCTGTCACTGACCGCCAATTGACTAGCATAAAGGCAGCGCTTGAGCCAATGCCACCCCGCGCTCATTTTAACTTTGAACTTTCATCACGAGTGACGGGAAGTCTCTGTCCATTAGTTTATTTTTTCCCTATTAATTTCAATATTGTAAGAAATAGTAAGAGATAATATGAAGTTTTTTTTTTAGTTTGCAGCTAATTCATGCATCTATTTATGATTAGGTGTGCCAGCTTTAGATTTAGATGGCACAGGCACATTCGGGCACACCCATGGCTACGCTAGTGGGTGGCGGTATAACGTTTTAAAACGGAGGATGTAGACTAGGAGGGAATAATTTTTCCGTGGAATATCAGACTGAGTGAAAGTAGAAGAAGGCACTGCAGCTTAGCTGATACAACTAAACCCTGGGAAACAGACTTAGGAGATAGAGGAGGGTGAGTTGATGTGTCTTATATTACTCTATTAATTACTATTTCTTTATTATTATCATTATTATTATTATTATTTTCATTACAGCACATTTATTTGGCCATTTCCTGGAGACAAAACAAAACCTTGAGATTAGAGTAATACTGGCATTTTTTCAAAGGTTAGGTTTCTTTTTCATGATTGTTTTTGCAATCAATGTTTTGTACGTAGAGTAATTATGTAAATATCCACAATTACAAGAAAAAAGAGAAGAAACAGCTAAAAAAAAAAAGCTAAAAAGCTGTTTAGGGTCTATTTGTCAGTTGATTAATGATGTTTTTTTTAAAGCAAATGATGTGTATGTATGTTTAATCAGGCAGATTCTGTATATTTTAAAGCTGATTATGTTCTTTAAAAAATTCTGAACATGTTAATAATGAAGGTATGCGAAAGCTTCACGCTGTTAAGATCACAGTGACGCTCATTTCTACTCATGACTTTCTTCTTTACACAACTGTAATAATAAACTGTGTATTATGAACTGATGCTAAGAAATACACGAGTTAAAAGAATGGCAACCAGTAAGAGGAAGGTATTAGCGGGGTATAAGGTTGGAGTAACAATAGCTTGCAAAAAACATTTTTTCCTCGCGTAAGCGTTCATGGTTGTCATTACATATGGTGCGCTGAAATTTCGGATAGAGCTGTCCACGCACTTATTTAGGAAGGAAGAGGAATTATTGACTTAAGATTTCAGATAAATTTTTCTTTCGATTTGAATAAACCAACATAACCAATAAATGCATTTTTTTATTGTAGAGAATAATATTATAATGTTGTTAACCTGCATTTGAACAGAATGAAAAACCTCGGTCCTGTTCTGCTCACCGCTTTCATAGTGGTGCTTCTTGTCACAGTTACTGCCGTTTTCATCCTCACGGAGGGCATGTTTGGCTTGCAATATTTCACTGAAGGACCATCGAGTTTAAGGTACTTACCCAAGTCTTTGCGTGTCTTTAGTTAGTTAAATGTCCTATGATGAAACTGAGCGGTGTTTCTCTGTCCATTCAGGGCTCTGACCCTAACAGTGATTTCAGATTGCCCCCCCCCCCCCCCCCCGCCACAATATGTGCCCAACCCTAAACAGTAAAACACTACTTCTTTTTCAAACTGAACACTTTAATGCAAAGAAATTAGACATTGTAAAACTATCAAAAAGTACAGTAAAAGTAAAGCACAATATATAATAAATAAAATATTAAAGCTTAACGTGGCTTAATGTTCCAAATCTACGAAATATGATCACCAAATTTCTCTCGGACATCTCTTGTCATAAACACTTTCTCCTGTAGAAAAAAAAAAAAAATCAAAACTGAAATCCTATGAATATGGACGTTATCTCTAGTTAAGCGTTTTCCTCTCTATTGACGCCCGTTGTGTAAAGAAGCTTAGAGGAAAGAAGCTTAACGTGGCTTGTCCCAAAACAGCGAGCAATCATCACCAAATTGGTCTGACATCTGACATTTCATAAACACTATCTCCTATGAAAAACGCATAACTGAAATCCAATGAAAGGTGTAACTGGTGATCTTTGACCGTAGTTTTGCTGTATTAAACCACCATAAGCCTTTTCCTCATATTTTGCGCTAATGGAGCGAACACGCTTAATGTACGTTAACTTAGACTAACTTAACAACCATATTCCTTGGATTTTCAGTTTTGATTTTTTGACAGGTGGAAGTGTTTATGACAAGACATGTCCGAGGGAAATTTGGTGATTATCGTAGTTTTGGAACATTAGCCACGTTAGGCTTTTTCACGTTAAGCGTTATAGAATGTCCCCTATATTTAGCTCAAGGTACAGTAAGATCACGTCATCAAACGAGGTATACCAAGTCAAGACAGAGAAGTCCAAAGTAAAGTCCAAGTGCTTAATCTTATGTTTCAAGTCCTGATCAAGTCATTGTGCACTCTTCGACTAAAATAATGCTCTTGCATTTTTGCCTGCAGCGTAACAGTTAGTGTACTAAATTAACACAAAAAGTGAATGCCTTTTAAAAATGTTTATTATAGTGAGCCGCTGCTGTCAGTCAGCCACGCGTTCACGAGGGTGAACAACCGATACTCTATAGGGTACTGTTTTGCCAGAGTTTCTAAGTACGTTTAAGACAGGCTAGACTAAGCTATGATGTTCGGTAGGTCAGATGTACTGTATTAAATGCATTTTTGACTTACCATATTTTCAATTTACGATGGCTTTATCGGGACGTAACCCCATCGTGAGTTGAGGAGCACCTGTAATTATAATATTAACGTGTATTTATTTTACCGGTCTTTGTGCAAACTTAAGTGTCGAACAAAGTTGGACGTTGTTGCTTCATCATTTGTAATTTTGGTCCCGCATGTTTTACGTATTGCCGTCCGTTTGCTGTTTACAACAGTGTCGTCTTTGAAACTGACTGCAGTAACCCGAGGCATCATTTTCTTGTCTGCACGCCAATGCCTCTCTCTCTGCTCTACACGTTTGTTCATTGTAGACTTCGCTGAGGCTTCAGTGTGGGCAGGAATATCAGGCCATAGTTGCACACGTTTTTGATAAGATTAATAAATGTAATATTTGTACCTATGAAATATGTCAAGTCATAACAAGTCAAAGAGGTAAAGTTTAATTTTGTCGAGTGAAGTCTTAAGTTACCAAAATCATGACTCAATTCTGAGTGGAGTCCGAGTCATGTGACTCGAGTCCACACCTCTGCTGATTCCTACGAGACGCAAATTCTATCAGTCATCTGATAACTGGTCTTTCATCTGCTGACATTAGCCGGCTAAGAAGAAAAGCTCATGGAAAACAGCATTGGCAGATGGGAAATGTTAAAGTATCATACCTGAGGCCTAAAATGATCGTATTTTTAGGAGAATTATCGTAAGAGAGTCAAGCTATGATGTTCGGTAGGTTAGATGTACTGTATTAAATGCATTTTTGACTTACCATATTTTCAGTTTACGATGGCTTTATCGGGACGTAACCCCATCGTGAGTGGAGGAGCACCTGTAATTATAATATTAACGTGTATTTAATTTACCTGTCTTTGTGCAAACTTAAGTGTCGAACAAAGTTGGACGTTGTTGCTTCATCATTTGTAATTTTGGTCCCGCATGTTTTACGTATTGCCGTCCGTTTGCTGTGTACAACAGTGTCGTCTTTGAAACTGACTGCAGTAACCCGAGGCATCATTTTCTTGTCTGCACGCCAATGCCTCTCTCTCTGCTCTACACGTTTGTTCACTGTAGACTTCGCTGAGGCTTCAGTGTGGGCAGGAATATCAGACCATAGCTGCACACGTTTTTGATAAGATTAATAAATGTAATATTTGTACCTATGAAATATGTCAAGTCATAACAAGTCAAAGAGGTAAAGTTTAATTTTGTCGAGTGAAGTCTTAAGTCACCAAAATCATGACTCAATTCTGAGTGGAGTCCGAGTCATGTGACTCGAGTCCACACCTCTGCTGGCTCCTACGAGACGCAAATTCTATCAGTCATCTGATAACTGGTCTTTCATCTGCTGACATTAGCCGGCTAAGAAGAAAAGCTCATGGAAAACAGCGTTGGCAGATGTGAAATGTTAAAGTATCATACCTGAGGCTTAAAATGATCGTATTTTTAGGAAAATTATCGTAACAGAGTCAAAACCAAGAGAACAAATGGACGTAATTGTGTAATTGAAGAAAATACGTATTTATTGAGGCGAACAACTTTTTGAAACACGATCGTACATCTGGTGACGCTGATCGAAAATAACTAAACATGATGCGCACAATCGTAGCGATTCTGACCTCCATATTCCTTCTACTGCTCATCTTCTTTGTGCCGCTTCTTTCCTTGGGCGCCTGATAATTTTTTCCTTTTTTGACTCATTTTGCAGCTAAAACGAGCTTGTCTTGAAGGATAGTGCGTAATATCGCGCATGCTATCATCGCATAGGTTACATATATCACGTCATGATCGCAGACAGTGTTTATTCCATCATGTTGTCAACTTGTGACGTTATTAGTGTAATTAAAAGTTTTTGGTGATAGTGTTGTTACTGTATCTATGACTGATAATACCATGTTAGCGGCATATTCCGCTGCACCTGAAAAAAAGCGACACTACTCCGGTGAAAAAAAACCCTTTCTCTTGCGGCGCCCCCTTGACATTTTGCGCCCCATGCAACCGATTATGTCGCCTATGAGGCGGAAGAATTTGTTTAACTAACGGTCCGCATTTACTTTCTGTGACCTAGTTGCCTATAGTACTGAGAAAACGTATGGATTTAATTTAAAATCAACAAGAACGTAGTTTGTGTATATAAAATTCTAAATTTCCCCTGCTTACAATAGACCATGATATATAGACTTGACCATGATAGACATTTTTTATTTTAAATTTCCACTTTGAATCCTTTTGAATTGTTTAAATCTTTTTAAATACCATTTCAGTGGGACTATCAAACCCTTCATTCCATCAGCAAAATAGTGCTGAGTTGGACAAAAATATTTAGGGCGTGAGATCCTGAAAGAACAGAGAGATGCTGAGAAAAATATCTAATCTAATACATATTTTTAGTTTACATAGATACTGCACTGGATTTTAAACGTTTTTCATAAAAACAGACAGTTAATCATAGTTCATGTTTTCGTAGGCCAACTTCAGATGGTTTGAAAATGCTGCACATTGCAGACACCAATATATCTTTATAATGAAGCATTGGCCTCCGTTTATTTTGCTCTCTTTACATTTGAATCTAAAATGTCATTCTGAAATTTCATTATGCAAAATACAAACAAACAAGCTTCCTTTGAAATAAAAAGGTCGTAAACCTTGTATTTTATTTGTGTCGCACAAACACATGTGAGTTCCGGAGTCTATAATCTAATCTGAGGTCAGCAGCCTCTATTACATGTCTTAGTGGATTTTAACTTGTAAAATTACAAACAACGTGTCAACTATTACGATGCCGTTAACAGTATTTGTCTTTGGTGTTTTGTCTTAAAGTTATCTATTTGGACGCAATGGTTCAAGAAAAGAGGTGAATTTTCTCAAAACTGCCGCTTTCCCAACAGCAAGGTAGGTATTATGCAAGCAGAAGAAGCAACAGTCTAAAATGGAATGCATCACATTATAAAAAGGCAGATGATTTCATATTTATTTTCATCTAGTAAAGTGATAAATTTAGCTTAATATGAATTAATGTAGGTTGATAAAATAAACAACCGAAAAATACTGAAAGAGAATTTAAGTGTTTGAGTGATATGTTGAACTCACTTACATACTTACCAAACATGCCTTCTGTGAGGATATCACATCACTTGTAACATGGAGATATATGCATGTGCAATTGCAGGAGTTTTGTTAATGTATGACATGTTCCTTTCTGATACCCAGTTCCACTTTGAAGTGAGACAAAAAGCAAGATACTGAGGAAATCTGTATTAAAATATATAATGGTGAATACCACCAGGACAAATGTACTAATTCTGAAAACAGAGGGAATGTCAGTTAGAGGCTCACCAACAGGGAAAAGGATCCGCCCAGAGGTCCAGTGAAGGAATGGCCTGGCTAATAAAGTTAACAAAGCCCAGCATCTGATATCCATATACTCTTGCAGGAATGAGAGAAACCAGAGGTGAAGAATAATGTAGTTTGCAGGGTCCTTTAAACAAGTCCAATTTTGAGCAGCTAGTTTCCCCCTCAATTACCAAACCAAAATAATCGACATTATGATTCTGAACATACTGGTTTGACAAGACATGCAATTTCATCTGGGGCAGAGTGTTCTGACAACTGAAGAGTGACTCAGACTACACACAAAAGAAAAAGACTTAAAAAAAACATTGAAAACATAATTAACATTCCACACAGGTCACTGAACCTGATAACTGTGAATCATTTTTTCTGTATGATGAGGTGAGAATGATGAATAATACCCTTTATGTTGATGTGCAGTGTTTTGTGGCATTCCACTGCATCTCTTCCAGTCCAGACTTCTGTCATGATGAACAGATTATGACAACAGTAAAGCAAGCTACATATAAGTGTTGTCCAAATAAAACCTGTCTCAAACTATTAATCAAAGGCATTGAAATGTCAAATATAATTCCACATTGCGCTAAAATGTCACAAGCGACAGGAAGGAGAATGATGGGGTAGAATGCATTGTCAGACAATGTATGAATTTAAAGCCATCACATCTTTGAGTATTTCTGTGTTTCTCAGAAGCAAAAACAGGTTTGCTGAATTAAGAGTTAAATAAGGCTTTTAGTAATTGAACCTTTGTGTTTTGTCTTCAGCTAAAAGGTGTTGCATTTTTAAATGTTTAGAAATGTTACTCATAAATGAAGATTGAGTTTGTTTTGGAAATCAATATTTCTGATGCCATTCACATGAAGCTTTACTGTCAGGCGTGCAGTGGAGCTGGAACCAAACGCGAGACAGTGATGGTGGTAACAAAAAAGGAGGACTTTACTTACAAAATGTAGACAAATAAACAGGTGCAAACAGGAACCAAAACTGGATATAAACAGTGCAGCCAAACAGTGTCTTCACATGAACACAAACAACAATAGACAAAAGACAGGTCAAACACAGGGGCTTAAATACAAAAGGAGAACTATACTGGGGAAGCATGATTGGTGGAAATTAACAAGGGAAAAACGAGGTTAATAAATAGAATAAACAGAATTAGGTGAGGGGTGGAGACAGACACAGAACAAAAGCACAAGACATTTCAAAACAAAAATCCAAAATAAGGTGTAGGCTGTGATGGTTACATATTGAATTTTCGTTATAAACTACCTCTTGACAAAGTCTTACACATACATTTTTTTTCACTATTTATTAACTTATGACTGACATATCTGCTTACTTGAAAACAACAACAACAACAAAAAACTCTGTCTTGCAGTAGTACGCAGATGATCAGTTTTAGTCGCAAATCATGTTCCTGTCGAAACGAACGTGCATTTCTCCAGAGACATGTGCCTCAGGACAAGCTTGATGAAGTCCTGAAACGCAGAGCTGCAGAGTACAGGAAACACCAGATCAGGTGGGACAGCATTACTACAGCCCTGTCTAAACTAGGACATTACACCACATTTTATTCTTACACATTCATTCAATATCCCATAATTAAAAAAAAAAAAGCCTCTTTGTCTTCACTTTTTTTTTATTTCCACGGTTTGAAAATCAGGTGATTAGTTTGCTGAGTTGAAACAGAATATTCCTTGATCTGAATTAGAATGAAAGGTCTGCAAACATAACATCTTTTTTGTCCAGGACAAAAGCAAGCCTAGACGTCCTACTCATAGCTCCTTCCAACTCTCCTCTTCAGTATCCTGTTCATGGCTTCACAGTTGAACCTTTGAAAAAGACACCGATACCAGGTATTCTTTTCACTCACAAGTCATTCATAAAATTCATCGTACAAAATTAAGTATTCAGGAACATTTATGTTTGACTGCACTGTAAATGAAGAGTTACATAAAGTATGCATGGATTACAAAGGGATATTTTCTCTGAGACTAGTGAATTTGTGTCAGTGTGTCAGTTGTGTCTGTGAATTCTTTTCTAATTAAACATGATTAAGGAACTGCAGCAATGGTGCATTTACTAGTAGCAGTTTATCAGTCTTTATACATGTGATAAAATATTTATCTAATGGCCTTCGTTACAGGTTTAGCTGTGCATTCCACTGAAAGGACAGTATATAAGGTGAGTAAATGAGAATCTTATTAGATGTTTCTAGAAAGTGAATTGAAATAAGTGCTTTTCTCCATTCACTAAGGCTGAGGACTGTTGCTTTTTGGGAGAATCCCTTTCATTTTCATTTGCTGCTTAATTAACTTTTCCTCTGTCTTCTCTTCATAAACTCATAATCTCAGTCAGTAAAAGTGGTGCATAAATACCCTTCCGTGCAATCATTCCTAAAGCAAATGTTATAAACTGTGTGTAAGGCTCATATGCAGGCATGCTTGTGTTTTTTGGTGACCTCACTTTAAAAGACATGCTTTAAATGACCTCACTAAGTCTATCAATCAAAATATCTCTGACTACACATATCCCTGTCTGATCTGTCGCCGCCATATCCTCAAGGTGGACTTCCTCTTAACATTTGAATAAGTGAAACATATGACACTGAAAACGAACTAAAAATCTAAATTCAGTCAAAGAACATGGTATGATCATTGTAGTGCAATTTGAACACATGGCAGCAAGCGTTTAGGGATCAATTGGTAATGGTTCCTGTGCCCTCAGGTGTCATTGAGTGTGTCCAGTGGTGTTCTGTCTGTGGAAGGCACAACAGACATGGACCTGGTGGCGGGTCAGGGTCAGAATAAGCTCAACATCTCAACCAAAGATGTGACCCAGCTGAATCAACTGCTGAGTCAAGTGTCTTACACCAGCACCATCTACCACATCAAGACCAAGGACTTTGGTAAGACAAAGACTTTGTAGGGGTTTGTAGGCTTTGTAAACACCAGCCGTACTTTCAGTTACTAAAGACTGATGGTGGCACTTAATGCAACAGACTGCTCCTTAATGGCTAAATGCCTAGTTTGTATTCTGCCTGTCTTGGAAGCCACTTTAGATAAAAGTGACTTGTAAATGAATGTATGGAATGTAATGGCTGATGTAATCACCAAATATTGACTTCATTCAACTGCAACAGTAAAGTGTTCAGTAAGTCGACAGCACTTAAAGAAAACTTCTGTCCACTGTCCACTCTTTCCTGTGTCTCATCTTTGCCCTCCTTCAGCGACAAGTTAGGGACAAAGACTGGAAAAGCTAAAGTAGAGTTTCACAACTTAGTGCTCCTTCAGTTTTTGACAAAAGAGACTGTTTTATCAAATATTTACAACAAACTTGAACAAACATAGAACCAAGTCTCACCACTCACGGTAATCATGGAGTGTACTCAAATTTTCCTTCATTTTTTCACCATTGTGGTTTAATCCAACCAAAGCCTCCAAAGTCTGTTTAATGTATTACACAGGCTTCAAGAACTGAGTAAACCACAGTAAGTTACAAAACTACATGAGACCACCATGGTCTATATCTTCCATGCTAGAACTATCGTCCAAGTGCTTTGATTGTCTGTATGAATGAGACGTTTACTTACCCTAAACTATTGTTATTATAAGTTATTATAGGACATGATATGAAAAAATATAAGTGGACAGTGTCAGTTTGATCTCCGTCTTGTCTCTTTCAGCAAACTTCACATTTGAGGACCATGCAGTCATGTTTCCCATTATCATTAAGAGGTCTTCTATGCCTGTTTTAGCTGATCCTGGAACAGGTTAGACTTCCTGTTGTACTGCCATTTTTGGTTTCTGTAAATGTAAACAAAAACAAAAAACAAACAATGATTGAGAGTATGAATTTGTTTGGAGATATTTTAAACCAGGGGTCAGAAACCTTTTTAGCTGGGAGAGCCATAAATACCAAATATTTTTAGACTTTTTTTCTTTGAGAGCCATATAAGAGTTAAAGCAATTTGATGCGTCTATTTTTAATGTTAGGCCTACATTTTTACTAATATGCAATATAAGGGTATAAATGGATTATTATTAAGAATTACTGTTGCCACATTATAGGCTAATCAATAATAAATTGAACACTTCTAACCATTAATGCGACTTCTTCTGGTGCTGCAATGTTCTGGCATACTCGCCATCTGCGAATGGCTTCCCATTCCTCATGATTACCAAAGCACCAGCAAAGCTAGCCGAGCTCCCATCCCCTTGCTTGGCCCATGCTGCTGACCGGCCTGTATCTTCCGCTGGAGCTCTTTGCATGCTTTTTTCCTACTCTCCCCAGTTGAACATTTCAATGCAAACACAGCACGGTGCATATCAAAATTCCGCTTTACATTTGACCATTTCATTGATGCAATGGACTGGGGTCTTGTTCAGGGATTGTTATGATTAGTTGTCTACCTGGTGGCCTCGTGGTTCTTGGCCCCTTCATTGCTGCTTGCAGCTATATTTTGGAGAAGTAATTACTGTCATTAACGTTTTAAGTTGAATTGACACAGTAGGATTATTTTTAGCCGCTTATTTATTTTGTTAAAAAAAAAAATCTCCTCTCAAATTTGTCCATGAGCCATATGCAGTCAACGAAACAGCCATAAGTTCCTGACCCCTGTTTTAAACATTTGTGGTCTAATTTAAAGGTATCTGTTATATCCGAGATGTTTGATATGATGATGTCTGAAGTATTTCTGATTTAATGTGTAGAGCACAATGTTCACATGTTAATTTGACATTTGTTGAATCATGAAAGATATTAGATTTTGCTCAAAATTTCAGCTATCACCAGAAGCAATTGGAGGCTGAACACAATATTGGAACAGAATAAATCAGTGCTATAAAGGAATCCTTAAATCCAATTTAAAGACATCTTATGAGAACTTTCCTTTCTCCTACTTTAGATATCGGCTCCCAAGTGACAATTACAACTAAGACATTCTTGAGGTACAAGGAACTTAATGTCCTAATTAATAGTATCCGGAGGTATTACAAGGACATGAAAATAATAATTGCAGATGACAGTTTAAACCCACAAAAGGTGAATGGAACCAACATTGAGCAATACATTATGCCCCCAGCTCAGGTAAATTTTAGTTTGATTTATTTGAAATTTCAAGACACATGAACACATATATTGTCCATACATTTTCATATATTCGCTGTTTATAACTACACACAACATAAAACAAATGCAAAAGAAATTGCCCACATTCACTTTAAAAAGTATCCTAACAGTGATGTGAAACCATTCTGTCTGTTATTAAAGGGCTGGTTTGCCGGCAGGAACTTAGCTGTCTCTCAGGTGATGACCAAGTACTTTCTGTGGGTAGATGATGATTTCTTGTTTATTGATGATACAAAGATTGAGAAGTTTGTGGAGGTCATGGAGGCTGTGCCAGAGTTGGACGTTGTGAGTACTTCAGACAGATTGTTCCCTCATTTGTGAGAGTTATAAAAAGGCTTGTTGTAATTCTCAGAATTTTATATTTTTACCTGTATTCATAAAGTTATCTATTTATTGGTTTAGCTGTTTTGGTGGTTTTTAACTGATGATGTCGTGGTTTCTGCCAAACTGTCTGGTTCCACATGTCTTCCAAACCAGTGACAATACACAACATTATATATGAGCTTAATTTAGAAACAAGACTCATATTATGAGTTTCTGGCCTTATGAATCCTTTTCCCCATGAGGTTTTGACTCGTGGGGTCATTGAACTCAGCCCAATATTCATTCTACAACAGCAGCTTTCTCCTCTGTCTCTCCGGACTTGAACAGGTAGCGGGAGGCGTGGGCCGAGACCGGGTCTACTTCAAAGTAAAATATGAGGAGGGAGACGTGGAAGAGGGAGGCTGTCTGACCAGGTTTATTGGCCAGAGCCACCAGACCCTTCCTGGTCAACCACATTGCTCCCTGGTTGATGGTGTTGTCAACTTCTTCTTGGCCCGAACGGACTCAGTGAGGAGGGTGGGCTTTGACCCTTTCCTGAAAAGAGTGGGCCACAGTGGTAAGAGTGGTTAAGAATATTTCAGCAACATGTAGTCCCCCAGACATATACAACATATCAATAATGAAGAATTCATTTTAACACTTTTTACATAGCCTTTTTTTCAAATGAGCTAAGACACTGCTTTCTTGCACAGAAAAAAATGCAATGTCAAATCTGACATTAGATCTTAAAATGCAATGTCAGGTCTCAAATGGTCCCATCAATGATTTGCTGTCATGGGACTTTAAAATTCAAAATATTGATTGTTACGTCCCTGGTGGAGTGTGGTGTCTAGGGGTATGTAGGGGAACGTAGCATAAAGGACCCACCACCTGTGCTGGTTTTAGGACGGTGTGATGGGGGAGGAAAAACACGGACACGGGGAATTGATATGGAAAACAGTGCACGATATATTTAGAATATTTACAAAGTGATATTTACAAAATATTTACAAACACACATGAAGGTGGGAGAGGACGTAGACGGTGCCAAAGAAACGAAACTAGTAAAACAAAAACCACCCTGAACTACACCGGAAAACACACACTGAGCTACAAAACAAAAAGGTGGCAGAGCCAAAGGAAACCTGACTACACTAACTAGTAACCGAAATACAAAAGTGGCACCCGCCTCTAACCTATCCCTAGACAGCGTGAAGACTAACGCGGGGATCCCCTTCCTTACCTGTCCGTCTCCCCGCGATAACCAAAACACCAAATCCAGCGCAATCCACAAACAAAGTCAATTAACGAGAATACAGGGTCGAACACAGAACGGCAAGTTTGTAACAATAATGGCAAAAAAACACACGAAAGGCAAAATGTAACAATGAGACCGAAATCTACAGCACAGCGCATCCAGTGGCGTTTAAATGTTGGCGCTCCGCGTCTGGTTGGCTGAACCACGAGGGGCACTCCCTCCCTGGTTTGTCGGACCAGAGAGGGAGGGGCGGGGCACAACATCAGGCCAGACGGTATTGCCAGCCCGCCACAGCTGGGTACCTGTGGAGAGAGAGAGAGCGAGAGGGAGAGAGAGAGACACACACACAAACAAAACGCACAGTGCGCCGCACGTAACACCCCCATAAGAACAAACTTGCCCCGCAACATCACATAAAATACACCAAGTTTGTACACAAACACACACGACACAAGTGGTTTAGACACGAGAAAAAGCGTCAGCTGTCACATTCTCACAGCCGCGCTTGTAGCAGATTTCTAAGTTATAATTTTGCGCGATCAGTGACCAACGCATAAGGCGCTGGTTCTGATTTTGCATGCGGGACAAGAATACAATTGGATTGTGATCCGTAGATACTACCACCGGGAGTGAGCTGGATCCCACATACACTTCGAAATGTTGTAGAGCTAACAGGAGGGCCAGACATTCCTTTTCAATGATGGCGTAGTTACACTGATGTTTATTAAATTTTCTCGAGAAATAACTGACGGGGTGACCAATGCCATTGCCATCCTCCTGTAGCAACACTGCGCCAGCCCCAGTGGCACTGGCATCCACCTCTATCTTAAATGGTCTACCATAATCAGGGGCACTGAGCACAGGCGCATGACACAATAGCATCTTCACATGTTCAAACGACTCCTGACATTCAGGCGTCCAGACAAACTCCCGCGGAGGACTCAAAAGACTTGTAAGAGGGGCAACTACGGTTGAAAAATTTCGGCAAAAACACTGATAGTAACCCGCCATGTCCAGGAAACGTCGGAGTTGCCATCTCGTCTTGGGCACGGGGAAACAGCGGATGGACTCCACTTTAGCGTCCACGGGTCGCACCTGCCCTTGGCCAACGATCTTACCTTGATAGGTTACGGTGGCTTTGCCAAATTCACACTTGGCCAGATTAAGAGTTAACGAAGCAGCGTGCAGTCGACTAAAGACCAAACGAAGGATTTCCATGTGCGTTTGCCAGTCGGCAGAAAACACGACTAGGTCGTCTAAGTAGGCTTCGCAGTTAGGCACCCCCTCCAGAACAATAGACATAAGTCACTGAAACGTAGCGGGAGCATTCCGCATCCCAAATGCCATCACCGAGTACTGGAGGAAATGATCGGGCGTAACAAAGGCAGAGACCTCAGCAGCATGGGAAGTTAATGGGACCTGCCAATACCCTTTTAACAAGTCAAGTTTACTAACAAACTTCGCCGATCCAACTTTGTCGATACAGTCCTCCATAAGAGGCAGGGGAAACGAATCAAGCACGGTCACCGCATTCACCTTGTGGTAGTCCGTGCAAAAACGAACTGTGCCATCACTTTTGAGTACCAGGATGCATGGTGAGCTCCAGGGACTCGAACTAGGCTGGGCTAAGCCATGATCAAGCAGGTAAGATACCTCCTGCAGCATCAAAGCCCTTTTGGCTGGATTTAGACGATAAGCGTGTTGCTTAATTGGTTTAGCTCCATCCACGTCGATATCATGGTTTAACACATTGGTTTGCGTGGGTACATCATTAAACAAAGAGGGGTACTCATGTACTAAACGTAACACATCTGCTTGCTGCAGGGGATCTAAATGAGTGAGGTTACGGGGAAGCTCTTGTAAAGCGGCAGAATTCTGCAGCCTGGCACACTGCTCCGGCGTATTCCGCAGCAACAGACCATCTTCATCTCCGCCGATAGTCAGCACTGGCACAGCGAGTGCGGAGGGAACAGCGGTTTTCGGGCCCGAACAGGGAGCCTCCGAAACCTGATTACGTACATAATAGGGTTTCAACATGTTGATATGACACACGCGAGTCTGACGCTTTCGGTCAGGCGTCCGAATTACGTAATCAGTTTCAGAAAGCTTATGATCTACAACATAAGGGCCAGAAAAGCGAGCTTGCAAGGTCGACCCAGGAATCGGCAACAACACCAAAACTTGGTCCCCAGGGGTAAAACTGCGGGGCACCGCCTTCTGATCATAGCGAGCCTTCATTGTTACCTGCGAAGCAGACAGAGATTTAATGGCATAAGCGCAGGCAGAATGAAGTCGCTCCCTGAACTCACTAACATAGTCCAGTATATTGGATGGCGCTTTTGGGACATCACCCAACAACTGCTCTTTGAGGAGCTTATGGGGACCTCTCACTGTATGCCCGAATACTAGTTCAGCGGGGCTGAACCCTAGCGACTCCTGCACCGTTTCACGAACAGCAAACATAACGAACGGTATGCCAGTGTCCCACTCTTTTCCATGTTCCATACAGTAAGCACGCAACATGGCCTTCAGCGTTTGGTGAAAACGCTCCAGAACGCCCTGTGATTCTGGGTGGTAAGCACTCGAAACCTTGTGGTTAACGGAAAGTGTTTGCATAACCTGCGCAAACACTTTGGACAGAAAGTTCGTGCCTTGATCAGATTGCACAACCCTTGGCAAGCCAAACGTGGAAAAGAACTGCATTAGTGCCTTAACTATAACGGGGGCCGTAGTCTTACGGAGAGGGAAAGCCTCGGGGTATCTGGTAGCAGCACACATAACAGTTAACAAGTACCGATTCCCCGACTTGGTTTTTCGTAAGGGGCCCACACAATCAACCAACACATGCTCAAATGGTTCCCCTATTATTGGTATGGGATACAAAGGAGCCGGGGGAATGGTTTGGTTAGGTTTACCAACCATCTGGCAAACGGAACAGGTTCGACAGTAGTCAGCCACCGCAGACTTCATACCAGGCCAAAAGAAATGCTGCAGCAAACGTCTGTAAGTCTTAGTGACCCCTAAATGTCCTACAAGATGATGATCATGCGCGAGCTTTAAAACATACTGCCGATACTTTGTCGACACCACAATCTGGAAAACAGCGTTCCACCCTGAGTCATCAGATGTTGGTGGTGACCACCTCCGCATAAGTAAACCCTTCTCAACAAAATAAACACTTGCTCTTCCCCGGCTAATTTCGCAAGCTTCAGCAGCAGACAGACATGAAGCGAGGGAGGAATCAGCACGTTGAGCTGCGATGAGCTGCTCACGGGTGGCTGGTAGCTTAATCTGCTCATCTTTTCCATCACCGGACACAGCACTGTTTACAAAACTTTTCATTCTAGAGTCCGCCACCGGCGAGACCTCTGAAACTGTGTCGTGGTCAGATGAGGCGAGAAATGAATCAGACAAATCAATTGCGTCTTTGTATTTACGAGTCTGAGCACGGGTCATTACACAGGAAGAAAAGACGGAAGGAAAATCACGAGCAAGCCCGTCAGCCTGAGGCTGTTCCATGGGCATTGCAGTCACCTCTGGCAGAGGCAACACCTTACCACCTGCCAGATCATTCCCCAAGATTAATGCGACCCCTTTTACCGGTAGCGAGGGTCTTACCCCTATTTTAACAAAACCATTCACAAGCTCCGACTGCAAATGAATTCTGTGTAGGGGAACCCTCACACAGCCCATCTCAATCCCATGTACCAAGACGTACGACCCAACACATGTGTCATCGGTAAAATCTAGCGTGTCTGATCAGATGAACGACTGCGCTGCACCGGTATCACGCAGCATGACCACGGGTATCTGCTCCTCCGCTTCACCGGACTTTGACACCAACCCTTTCAACAGAAAAGGAGTGTAACTAGGGTCAGGAGTGGATTTAACACTGACTGGGTTTTTAGGAGGCTCTAAGACAGTTTTAACGAGACCCACGCTCTTAGACTGGTCCGACTGCTGTTGCTGTTGTTTACTTTTTAAAGTCGGACAGTCGGCAATTATGTGACCAACTCTATGACAATAAAAACATTTCCAGTCAGCTCTCGAACGGGACGAAGTAGGGCTCAACTGCTTCCTGTTCGGAGCTTTGGTGGCTGTGAGTGATTTCTCATCATTCTGGGCCGGGACACGATCAGACGCAAACACAGTCTTGTGCGTCAAGCTGAACTCATCTGCCAGCACAGCTGCTTGAGACAGCGACTGAACCTTTTGCTCATTTAAATATAACGCCATACGCTCAGGCAAGCAATTTCTAAACTCCTCTAAGATGGCTAGCTCCCGAAGACTGGCAAAATCAGACACTTTGCTAGATGCACACCACTTATCAAAAAGAATTCCTTTCTCTCGAGCAAACTCCACAAATGTTTGACTCGGTGACTTTCTATGGTTTCGGAAATGCTGGCGATAAGCCTCGGGCACCAGTTCATAGGCGCACAGTACAGCTGCCTTGACAGTGTCGTACTGCAAGCTTTCAGCCAGCGACAGCGCAGAGCAGACCTCTTGTGCCTTTCCTACAAACTTACATTGCAGCAATAAAGGCCAAACCTCTTTAGGCCATTGCAAGGACGCTGCAATGCGTTAAAGGCATTAACATAGGAGTCGACCTCGGACTCACGGAAGGGTGGCAGCAAACTAATGTGCTTGCTGACATCGAAGCCGGGGAGAGCCTGTTGAGCTACTGGGGCAGAGTCTGCGGCAGGAGAGGGAGATGCAGCAGGCGTAGACTGTGCGACGGGAGCCGCAGCAATCTTTATTGCCTCTAACTCGAGCTGCCTTATTTTAATCTCCTTCTCCACCTCCAACTCCATCCGGCGAACCTCTAGCCACCAGTTAAGCTCCGCTTGGAGCGCATGTTTCTTTTCCTCAGACTCGAGCTGGAGGCGCGGCAAATGCACTCTCAGTCGAGGATCCAAAACACTGAACCGGGAGCCCCCACTCTCGGTCACAGTTGACACAAAGGGTGGTAGCGTAACTTTAGCTTCCGCCTCCGCATCAGCCTCAGTCTGCGCTACCTCCCGAGCCTCGGACCGCTCAGCTGCAGGAACGTCTCCTATAGCCTGTGCAGGCGCACCCAACGCGAACACACCTCGCTCCACTAAACCTTCAAATACCGCCACCTTAATGACTTTTTTCAAAGCCTGCCTCCCAACCACAATGCCAAAATGATCGGCCAACAATAGGAGGTCGTCCTTATGGCACGAATCCGGCCGGTCCACTGTGGGGAAAATGCGTACACACAAAAATCCAGAGAAGGGGTGGGAGACAAAAAAAAAACTGGGAAAATTATCCCGGACGAGCCCCCAATTTATGTTACGTCCCCGGTGGAGTGTGATGTCTAGCGGTATGTAGGGGAACGTAGCATAAAGGACCCACCACCTGTGCTGGTTTTAGGACGGTGTGATGGGGGAGGAAAAACACGGACACGGGGAATTGATATGGAAAACAGTGCACGATATATTTAGAATATTTACAAAGTGATATTTACAAAATATTTACAAACACACATGAAGGTGGGAGAGGACGTAGACGGTGCCAAAGAAACGAAACTAGTAAAACAAAAACCACCCTGAACTACACCGGAAAACACACACTGAGCTACAAAACAAAAAGGTGGCAGAGCCAAAGGAAACCTGACTACACTAACTAGTAACCGAAATACAAAAGTGGCACCCGCCTCTAACCTATCCCTAGACAGCGTGAAGACTAACGCGGGGATCCCCTTCCTTACCTGTCTGTCTCCCCGCGATAACCAAAACACCAAATCCAGTGCAATCCACAAACAAAGTCAATTAACGAGAATACAGGGTCGAACACAGAATGGCAAGTTTGTAACAATAATGGCAAAAAAACACACGAAAGGCAAAATGTAACAATGAGACCGAAATCTACAGCACAGCGCATCCAGTGGCGTTTAAATGTTGGCGCTCCGCGTCTGGTTGGCTGAACCGCGAGGGGCACTCCCTCCCTGGTTGGTCGGACCAGAGAGGGAGGGGCGGGGCACAACATCAGGCCAGACGGTATTGCCAGCCCGCCACAGCTGGGTACCTGTGGAGAGAGAGAGAGCGAGAGGGAGAGAGAGACACACACACACAAACAAAACGCACAGTGCGCCGCACGTAACATTGATACATAACTTTTGCTCCCTATTTAACTGGAAAGTTTAAGTAGTAATAACATCTTTCACCTACAGACAGACAACAAAATAATTACAAGGGCTGTGGTAGAGCTTTTTTTTAAGTCAGTCTGCAAATGAATACCTCCAGCCACTTATATTCATTTTGAAAAGTTTAAAGCTGACCAATGATCTACATTGATAATATGTGGGAGATATGGGATAGTGTGTATATTTGATGGACTTCTGCTTTTATGTACATGTCACATGGTTAGGCACATACAGTAATGACCATTAATCCACTGAGGTTTTAAAGATGCTTCTCATCCACATCCTCCATCTCTCTTTTTTTGTACTACCTCTTCCTCATCCCCAATGTAGAGTTCTTCTTTGACGGCCTCGGAGATCTTTTGGTTGCGACTTGTGGTGGTGTCAAAATTGGTCATCAACGGAAAGTCAATCAGGGCAAGTATCTTAAATACAGGAGGCAGAAGGAAGCTGATGCAACATTAAAACTGGCCCACCAGTTCTTCAAGAACCATCTAAAATGTTTCTAATCCTGAAAAGCTGATTATTTTCATTTCCTTTCTGTGTTAGCCACACTCGTTTATGCTCAGGAACCATATCTTTCTCTGAAATATGCCATACTACAATCTATCTATTTACACGGATGTTGTTTTGAACATATGGGTTACAGCAGAACTAGAAAAGTTCTAAATCTTCATCATAGTATGTGAGATGATCAGATATCCATTTCTGAAAGCCCAGTGGAAATTCCAATAAGCAAGAGATTTTGGGAAATATTCAAAGCATTTCCCAGGCCTGGTCTTATCCACTGTGCTGTTCACTGCTCAGTAATCACTTCAGCATAAGGTTAAGATTATATTCTGGAAGTAGACCGTCCAGGGTATGGTATACACATGGATGACTGGCATAGTGGGAAGACACTGCTTGATGACACTGTTTAGGGCCTTGGTATACTTGTTTAAGTGATATGATCTTCATGTGTTTTGTGTTATGTTGATCTTCTGTGTGTAAATTAGAATGCTTTCTCTGTCTGTCTCTACAAATTGCACATGCTCATTAGTTTGATTTTGTATCGTTTGGGTTTCTTCCGATACTGGTGCTAAAATGATACTTTTAAAATGGTGCCGGTACCTAAGTGGTGCCTGAACTGATACTTAAAAAAAAAGCACAAAATGAAGGCTGACGACATGAAAGAACGGCTTCAAATTGAGCAATATGCTAACTTAACATCTTAAATATATAAATATAAATAAATACAAAACACTTAACAAATTTACATAACAAATTCACATAATAAATAAAACCCAACCCAACTACAATAATTTAACACTAAATAGCAAAACAGCCATTTTTGTGTTGGAATTTTTTGTATTCCACAAACTTCAGCTTAATATTTCTGCAAAAGAATTGCTGAAGTTTATCATATTTGCTTTCTCTGGCAAGATATATACCTCTACTGACTAATTGCATGTCCTGCTGGGATCAACAATTGTCTCCCTATTGCCGGGGCCAAGGACGCCGACACTGCCAGACTGCCAGACACTGCATCCCTCTACTTTCAAGCGTATCCCGTGTGTCGCCAGATGCTTCATTAAATTTGATGTGTTCCCCCTTTTACACGCAATTGTTTTTAAACATTTGTTGCAGTGTTGGAATCCTTTCAAGTGAAATACAGCCACACTTCACACTTCAGTTTAGTTCAAGGCATTTTAACCATGTTTAAGGTAGCTACTAGCTAACGGTAGTCATCTGCTGCCATCAGAGCAGGTGTAATCTTAGCTAGTGATGGCACATGAGGTGCAGTGATGCTTCTGTTGCTTGTAACGTCCGTTTCACCAGAGGGCAAATATTACAGTCAACAGCTCAGGCATTTAAGTGGCACTGAAATGAGTCACCGAAATCTCTGTTGTGATTCAGTCTGGTAGATACCAATTACATAGGAACTCGTGCCATATTGGCACTGGGTTTCCGTACCCAACCCTGCTCATTAGTTATATCCATTGTGCATACTTGAAATAAACTACATTCAAATCTGTGGTCTGACTGATTTCATCTTACTCACACTTTCAGATGGTGGATAAGGTCTTCACCTATTTCATTAAGAATTGTAAGTGTACCCATGCATAAAAAAGTTAAGATACAGAAAAATAGAAAATGAAAAAAAAAAATTAGAATGACTTCCTCATCATCATGTTTTAGCCCACAAACTACAGCAATCAAAACCTATGTATTTGGCATAATAAACAGGGGCTCCAGTCTACTATGGAAACACATAAGGAAAAAGAACTCGTTCCCCAGGTAACTGGTAAAGTCCTCAGCTTCATGTGTGTGTGGTCAAAGCATGGAGTTACCCATGATTTCACATGATGCAAAAATCTCTTAATGTCCAACTTTGGCACAGCCTCCATGACCATAACAAACTTCTCAATCTTGGTAACACTTATAAACAGGAAATCATCTTCTACCTACAGAAAGTATTTAGTCATCACGGGAGAGACATTGAGGGTTCTGCTAGCAAACCAGTCTGACTAGTTTTACATGATTGCAACAATAGACCTTATGTCCAAAGAGATTGCAAGCAATTGTCCTTAAATTAATTTTATCAGTTAGTGTTTCACTGTGTGTGGTTACAAACTGTGAGTACACAAATATATATCTGTGTATATATATATATACATACACATACACGTTTATTGCACACGTACAATCAAAGCCAATCAAGCAAAAACGTTAAATAGTTTACATTTGACTGAGGCAATGATTTGGACTTCATTAAGGGGTCCTTATTTTCTTGGTACTAGGACCTTCGAAGTATAGGGGAGCTAAATTTGACAGGGAATTGGCGAGGGGATGGCCCAAAGAAGTAGAGAAATAGTAAATAATCTCATAACAAGCGTTGGTTTCATAGAAACCCATGATGCAAAATGCGACAGGAGCGACAGAACACCGTGTGCTTATGGCTCAATGGCAAGTTCCAGCGGACACCAAACCACGGAGGAAGAAGTCTGCATGCCTTTCTCCCCGGAGAATTGTGGGTTTGGAGAAGTGCATCAGGTTGTAAACAGGAGCAAGAAAACGTTCGCCTGGTTTAAAGCCTCGACGAAAGACTGTGCAGACCTCTTCCTCCGTAGTTTGGTGTACTGAACTTGCCATTGAGCTGTAAGAATACGGTTGGTTAAGAGCTTGTTAAGAGATTATTTACTATTTCTCTAGCTATTTGGGCCATCTCTTTACCATTTCCCTTTGGAATTTGGCTCCCCTACTTGAAAGCTCCTGTAGCTTGTTCAAGTTCACCATGGTGTAATCAGACTTTAGTTATGAGATGTACAGTTAGGGGTTTATTTCGCTATAATGACCAGCTAGCTGTACATTATCTCGCTTATTACACGGTTACTTACTAAAGCAATCAATAATTTGACACAAAATATCGATTTAAAAATTATTCTCACATTTAAAAATTATTTTATTGCTTACGCTAAAAAAAATAGTTGCATGGCAATGGTCTGTTACGCATAGCAGCGGTCTGCTATGCGTGACAGACCATAGAAATAACAGACCGTAGAATGCCGTAATAGTAAGGAAAAATCCGTGTAATGAGTAAGGAATAATGTACAGCGAGCCGGTCATTACAGCGAAACAAACCCCGACAGGATGGTGCAGGACCCCGACGCAGAGCGGAAAACTGTGTAAAATAAACGGTTTTAAAGAATGTTGCACTGTTGCCTGAGCCGGATGTTTGTGGGGGTTTCAGGAGAGGCTCGCCTTCCGTGTGTGTGTGTTCGGTTTGCCTGAAGCGGGGAGATTTATTCGAGTGTCTGCACTAAGCAGGGAAAGACGACCTATGAGGAAGTTAATTGTGCTCTGTAAGGCTGTGGCCGACAACATCCAAAAATAAAGACAACGTTAAATTCTAAATGACATCAGTGTGTCCTTTAATAGAGGCCAAGGATGCCGTCCTAATACCAAGAAAATAAGGACTCCTTCATTAAGTCCAAAGTATTGCCTCATTCAAATTTAAATTATTTAACGATTCGCTTGATTTTCTTTGTACTGTAAAATTTTACTAATGTTAATGTTAAACTTGTTTTGCACACTCAGTAGCCTCTGAAGAAGAAAAAAAGAAATTATTTGAAAAAGAAAAACACCTGTCTTGTATAAACTGATTTTTATAGAGTTCCTTTCATATATTTAGAATTACATTTAAAAATTCATCTTTATATTTATATATTTCCTGTTTGGTCCCTCGTACTATCTATATGTAAACATCGTGTGTGTGAATATATAGCCTGTACTGTGTGCCAGTTTATTTTTATAAGGCCCTAGATTTGGAAAAAAGGTGCAAAATTCCTAAGCGAGAGTGACATTGAGGGTACAACAAACCCACATTTTTGCACCAGTATGATATTAATCTGTCAAGAATCCGAAACTGAAGCAGGACGCAAGTGCGCAACACAGGATTTTATTCACAAAAAGGCCGAGGAAAACAAAGGATCTGGAGAATTCAACAAGGTCTGTCTCACAAAGTTCGTCCAAACTGGGTTCGTCTCACAAAGTTCGTTTAAACAGTGTAACAAAGGACTTTGACCACGCCTCCGGTTTCCAGCAGCGACCAATAGCGCAAGCAGTCACTCGCTATTGGTTTTCCTTCTCTATCAGTTTCGCCAATCGCAGTCGCACGAGTCTCCATAAATACTGCCGCAACAGCCGCCGTCTTTGTCGGCGCGAAATTCAAAGGGAGACGGCTTGTGGCGAGACTGCCATTGTTTGTACACATTTCGATGACACCAAACTGCAGAGCCCATCAAAATGTAAAAAAAGGTACCTTGGCTTTGCTTTGCAAGATAGTTGGCTAGTACCAGCTAAAAACTTAGCAGCCATCCCTCAATCCAATTGTTTAGCCTTCTTCCTTGCTAGCTAGTCACGAGTTGTGATAGCGTCATATTCTATTCGATTGTGACCCCCACCCCACCCCCAAGAATTTAATTGTGCCCCAGCAGAATTTTGGCTTGCATGATGCCACTGGGCAAGAGAACGGAATCTTAAACTCAACAAAAAACAAGTGCAACATCAGAAATCCAGTACGTTGGGCATGTACTGTCCGCAGAAGGTCTCAAGCCAGATCCAGAGAAAGTGAGAGCTGTGGCACAGATGGCTTCACCAGAAAACAAATAAGCACTCATGAGCTTCATGGGCATGATTCAATACCTGTTCAAGTTTATTCCCAACCTCTCAGAAGTCAATGCCCCTCTCAGAAAACTGCTGGAGTGTGACACTCAATGGCATTGGGAAGAAAAGCAAGCACAAAGCTTTGAGAAGCTGCAAACACTGTTAACAAACGCACCAACATTAAAATCCTATGATGTGCAAAAACCTGTGTCACTATCTGTGGACGCTAGCTCTGAAGGCATCGGAGTAGTTATCCTCCAAGATGGAAAGTCTGTGGCTTATGGATCGCGTGCACTTACTGACTCCCTACGGCAATTTTTGCAAATAGAGAAGGAACTGCTTACCATTATCTATGGTTGCAAAAAGTTCTGTCAGTATGTATGGCAAGGAAATCCTAGTTGAGAGTGACCACAAGCCCTTACAGAGCATATTTAAAAAGCCACTGTACAAAGCCCCACCAAGGTTGCAGCAGATGTTACTCAGGCTTCAAATGATACAGTCTCAGTGTCATGTGTAAACCAGGTAAAGAACTCAGGTTCATATGTGGATGTATCTGGCTCTGATATATCCAGTGCCACCCCAGTCATTGACCCCGCCACATGCCACCGACCACACCATCTCACACATCTAAGACATAGTGGATACTGAACACTTTTTGTTCATACTTGTCTTAATCTGAGTCCAATTTCATGCACAGATACACAATTTAAAAGGCATGTCAGTGCCTAGAATAAGACAATTTGGATCTGTTAACCTATAATTAAATCAAACTGCCTGCATTTAATTTTTCCACACAAGCAAATTAGCCGTCCTTTTGGCTTGGGTTTGTCAATAGTATCTGTCAGCTGCAGCCAGAAAACACTCATGTTCATACATGGGTCCATGAGCTGCACAGAGAGGTTTGGGAAAGTTTGCATTGTAGGACATTTATGAAACACTTTCTACCAACTCAGATTATGATCAGATAAAGGAGAGGGATACTGATGAAGAGACCTGAAAGGAGATTTGAGCAGGATATCTAGTTTTGTCTTTGTCCAAGAGAAAAGATTTTTTAAAAATTAAAAAAACATACAGTGTTAAACTATTACAGGCTTTTCGATCTAGTGATAGACAGTAATTTCTAAGGAATGCTGGGTGTCCAGGAATTACACATGAAAAAGGACAAAAAAAGACTAGCGACCTCATTCACAAGTCTAAATTTCTAACATTTCTCTCCCATCATTGTTTCACGGTGGGAAACTCTTGGTGGTGTTTGGAGTCGCTCCTTTAAACTCTTTCTGGATTCCTTGACAAAATAAAGATACAGCATTATAATCATGCCCCTACAAACACCTATAACTTGTGTTAAACACGCATGATCAACCAGTCTATTTTTCTATTTAGGGTAAATTTATGAGATGAGCGAGAGTTCAAAGGTGCTACAGCTAACTTGTTAAATAGCACATCACAGATGTAAGTTGTTTGACACCCAAAGAGAATGCTGCATTGTGAATGAATGAATGAGCACTGCACAATGAATAAATTAATCAATGAAGTAAGTCTGTCAGTATGGTCCACATGGCAAGAAGATCTAAAGTTTCCAGGTGCTTAGAATGCCATACTCAAATTGTACTATATTAAGCAGATATAATTTTTTTCGTTTTCCACAGGTCACAGGACACTTTTCCTCTAGGGCGGTGCTGGTGCTGGGGCCCGTGCCCGTGCGGAGCCAGTGCTGCCTTGGTGCACTTTGAGAACTGGCCCACATTTCCACAGGTTTAGGAACCAAGCACTACATAGCAAAAGTTTGGGTAATTTCCGTGGGGAAAAAATAATGTTGGACAGAACGCATCTGCTTGCTTTTTACTTTTACACTCAGCTTCCATACAGCGAAACACCGCCTCAGACAAGTCACTGCATCTGCTAGTGAAAACTGCCTAGTTCAGTACTCAATCAGGTTTTCCCACTATCATGGACATCTACGCTGAGCTATGGAAGGCCCTGCAGTATCAGTGGAATCCTTCTCACCTCTCAAATATACTGTTTGCTCCCCCGCCAACTGGAAGAAGATTACAGAGCATCCAGTCCAAACCCTCAAGATTTAAGAAGGGCTAATTCCCACATGTCCTCAGACTACTGAAGGATTCTGTCTGATGGCCCACTCATGCTCCCATTCTTCATCCTCTGAGCACTTCAGTTGCTGCACCAATAGCTGTTTAACACTAGGACAGTGCTGGTGCCTGAGCCGGTGCAGAGCCAGTACTGCCTTGGTACCTTTTGAGAACCAGCCTGTATTTCCACAGGTTTGGGAACAGAACCAGCAGAAACCTGGCTGTCATGTGATGACCAAGTACTTTCTGTAGGCAGATGATCGTTTCTTGTTTAGCAGCAATGCTAAGATTGAGAAGGTTGTCAAGCTCATGGAGGCTGTATTGAAGTTGGACATGTTTGCATTGTGATTTGGGCATTTTTGTGAAGTCATGGGCAACACCATGCCATAACCACACACACACACACACACACACACATCAGAATGAGGAAGTTACTGGGGAAGCTTCTCTGTTTCCCTGTGTGTGTAGTAGACTGGATCCCCCTGTTGTATGTGCCAAATGGACAGGACCTGGCTTCTGCTGCACTGCTGCACTTTGTGAGCTAAAATGTGATACTTATGAGGGAGAGAATATATTTTATTTTTGTTTTTTTATGCTTTTGTACACTTAAAATTCTTGCTAAAATAGGCAGAGACTGTATCCACCACCTGAAACCAGTGATGTTTAAGTCAAGGCTGAAAACTTATCTGTTCAGCCAAGCCTTTTGCTAACAGCTCTTTACTAGGTGAAGGAGCAGATCTGGAGGGTTCTCGGGCATAGAATGTTTGGTGAACTGGGATGTTTGGATGATGTCGCCCCCCACTCTAACATGTTCACTCAGGTTTGTTGACAGTGGAGTGGGTGGCCGCCTTGTGTCCCAGAGTGCCCTCATGTCCGTATTACCTTCTAGCTCTCCCTTTTAACTATGCTGTCATAGCTAGTCTTGCTGGAGTCCCTGCCTGCACTCGGCACACGATGTATATTTTCCCTTAACCATTATGTGGAAATGAACATCTAACAATGTCTCTCTCTCTCTCTCTCTCTCCCTCTCTTTCTCTCTCTCTCTCTCTCTCTCTCTCTCTCTCTGTCGAGCCACACATGCTACTCGCCACACATGCTACTCCCCTTGATACCAGTGATCTTGACTCCTGGCCTCTGGACTGATCCATCCTGGTGTTATCATCTTTCATCCCCCTGTCAGCCTCCTGTCAGCATCGCCATCCCCTCTGTTCATGCTCAAATTTACTTGCAATTGTAACTGCCCACTGGGTCGGCACCTATTGCACACCTGTCTGGCCAAGGAGGGGTCTCCTCTCTCTATGATCCTTCTCAAGATTTCTCCCATTTTCCCATTTCCCTTCTGGGTTTTTGGGGAGTTTCTTCTTGCCCGCCATGAGGATTAAGTCAGGGGGTGCCATCCTGTTTTGATTTTGACTGTTGTGGCCTGTAAAGCCCTTTGAGACTGTAAACAGTGATATTGGGCTCTAAATAAACTTGAAACTTGAAACTTGACAATTGATGTGAGTAAGATGAAATCAATCAGATCACAGATTCAGTTAAATGGGGTTTATTTCAAATCTGCACAATGGATCAAACTAATGAGCAAGTGACACTTGTATAGACAGACAACAAAACATTCCAATTTATACACAGAAGGAAAACATAGCACATTAACATCAGGTTTCATATCACGTAAACAAGTGTACCAAGACCCTAAACAGTGGCACCAAGCAGTGTCTTTCCACTATGACAGTCATCCATGTGTATACCATACCCTGGACGGTCTACTTCCAGAATATAATCTTAACCTTATGCTGAAGTGATTACTGAGCAGTGAACAGCACAGTGGATAAGACCAGGCCTGGGAAATGCTTTGAATATTTCCCAAAATCTCTTGCTTATTGGAATTTCCACTGGGCTTTCAGAAATGGATATCTGATCATCTCACATACTATGATGAAGACTTAGAACTTTTCTAGTTCTGCTGTAACCCATATGTTCAAAACAACATCCGTGTAAATAGATAGATTGTAGTATGGCATATTTCAGAGAAAGATATGGTTCCTGAGCATAAACGAGTGTGGCTAACACAGAAAGGAAATGAAAATAATCAGCTTTTCAGGATTAGAAACATTTTAGATGGTTCTTGAAGAACTGGTGGGCCAGTTTTAATGTTGCATCAGCTTCCTTCTGCCTCCTGTATTTAAGATACTTGCCCTGATTGACTTTCCGTTGATGACCAATTTTGACACCAGCACAAGTCGCAACCAAAAGATCTCCGAGGCCATCAAAGAAGAACTCTACATTGGGGATGAGGAAGAGGTAGTGCAAAAAAAGAGAGATGGAGGATGTGGATGAGAAGCATCTTTAAAACCTCAGTGGATTAATGGTCATTACTGTATGTGCCTAACCATGTGACATGTACATAAAAGCAGAAGTCCATCAAATATACACACTATCCCATATCTCCCACACATTATCAATGTAGATCATCAGTCAGCTTTAAACTTTTCAAAATGAATATAAGTGGCTGGAGGTATTAGTTTGCAAACTGACTTAAAAAAGCTCCAGCCCTTGTAATTATTTTGTTGTCTGTCTGCAGGTGAAAGATGTCATTACTACTTAAACTTTCCAGTTAAATAGGGAGCAAAAGTTATGTATCAATATTTTGAATTTTAAAGTCCCATGTCAGCAAACCATTGATGGGACCATCTGAGACCTGACATTGCATTTTCAGATCTAATGCCAGATCTGACATTGCATTTTTTCTGTGCAAGAAGGCAGTGTCTTAGCTAATTTGAAAAAAAACAAAAACAAAAAAACAAAACCCAAAAGCTATGTAAAAACTGTTAAAATGAATTCTTCATGATTGATATGTTGTATATGTCTGGGGGACTACATGTTGCTGAAATATTCTTAACCACTCTTACCACTGTGACCCACTCTTTTCAGGAAAGGGTCAAAGCCCACCCTCCTCACTGAGTCCGTTCGGGCCAAGAAGAAGTTGACAACACCATCAACCAGGGAGCAATGTGGTTGACCAGGAAGGGCCTGGTGTCTGTGGCCAATAAACCTGGTCAGACAGCCTCCCTCTTCCACGTCTCCCTCCTCATATTTTACTTTGAAGTAGACCCGGTCTCGGCCCACGCCTCCCGCTACCTGTTCAGGTCCGGAGAGACAGAGGAGAAAGCTGCTGTTGTAGAATGAATACAGGGCTGAGTTCAATGACCCCACGAGTCAAAACCTCATGGGGAAAAGGATTCATAAGGCCAGAGAGTCATAATATGAGTCTTGTTTTTAAATTAAGCTCATATATAATGTTGTGTATTGTCACTGGTTTGGAAGACATGTGGAACCAGATAGTTTGGCAGAAACCACGACATCATCAGTTAAAAACCACCAAAACAGCTAAACCAATAAATACAGGTAGATATAAAATTCTGAAAACTACAATGAGCCTTTTTATAACTCTCACAAATGAGGGAACAATCTGTCTGAAGTACTCACAACGTCCAACTCTGGCACAGCCTCCATGACCTCCACAAACTTCTCAATCTTTGTATCATCAATAAACACGAAATCATCATCTACCCACAGAAAGTACTTGGTCATCACCTGAGAGACAGCTAAGTTCCTGCCAGCAAACCAGCCCTTTAATATCAGATAGAATGGTTTCACATCAGTGTTAGGATACTTTTTAAAGAGCAATGTCCCTTGCATTTGTTTTATGTTGTGTATAGTTATAAACAGCGAATATATGAATATGTTTGGACCATATAGGTGTTAAAGTATCTTCAAATTCAAATGAATCAAACTAAAATTTACCTGAGCTGGGGGCATAATGTATTGCTCAATGTTGGCACCATTCACCTTTTGTGGGTTTAAACTGTCATCTGCAATTATTATTTTCATGTCCTTGTAATACCTCCGGATACTTTTAATTAGGACATTAAGTTCCTTATACCTCAAGAATGTCTTAGTTGTAATTGTCACTTGGGAGTTGATATCTAAAGTAGGAAAAAGAAAAGTTCTCATAAGACGTCCATAAATTGGATTTAAGGATTCCTTTATAGCACTGATTTATTCTGTTCCAATATTGTGTTCAGCCTCCAATTGCTTTTGGTGATAGCTGACATTTTGAGCAAAATCTAACATCTTTCATGATTCAACAAATGTCAAATTAACATGTGAACATTGTGCTCTACACATTAAATCAGAAATATTTCAGACATCATCATATCAAACATCTCGGATATAACAGATACCTTTAAATTAGACCACAAATGTTTAAAAGATCTCCAAACAAATTTATGCTCTCGGTCACTGTTGTTGTTGTTGCTGTTTTTTTTTTGTACATTTATAGAAACCAAAAATGGCAGTACAACAGGAAGTCTAACCTGTTCCAGGATCGTATAAAACAGGCATAGAAGGCCTCTTAATGATAATGGGAAACATGACTGCATGGTCCTCAAATGTGAAGTTTGCTGAAAGAGACAAGACTGAGATCAAACTGACACTGTCCACTTATATTTTTTCATATCGTGTCCTATAATAACTTATAATAACAATAGTTTAGGGTAAGTAAACGTCTCATTCATACAGACAATCAAAGCACTTGGACAATAGTTCTAGCATGGAAGATATAGACCATGGTGGTCTCATGTAGTTTTGTAACTTACTGTGGTTTACTCAGTTCTTGAAGCCTGTGTAATACATTAAACAGACTTTGGAGACTTTGGTTGGATTAAACCACAATGGTGAAAAAATGAAGGAAAATTTGAGTACACTCCATGATTACTGTGAGTAGTGAGAATTGGTTCTGTGTTTGTTCAAGTCTGTTGTAAATATTTGATAAAACAGTCTTTTTTGTCAAAAACTGAAGGAGCACTAAGTTGTGAAACTCTACTTTGGCTTTTCCAGTCTTTGTCCCTAACTGGTCGCTGAAGGAGGGCAAAGATGAGACACAAGGAAGAGTGGACAGTGGACAGAAGTTTTCTTTAAGTGCTATGGACTTACTGAACACTTTACTGTTGCAGTTGAATGAAGTCAATATCTGGTGATTACATCAGCCATTACATTCCATACATTCATTTACAAGTCACTTTTATCTAAAGTGGCTTCCAAGACAGGCAGAATACAAACTAGGCATTTAGCCATTAAGGAGCAGTCTGTTGCATTAAGTGCCACCATCAGTCTTTAGTAACTGAAAGTACGGCTGGTGTTTACAAAGCCTACAAACCCCCACAAAGCCTTTGCCTTACCGTAGTCCTTGGTCTTGATGTGGTAGATGGTGCTGGTATAGGACATTTGACTCAGCAGTTGATTCAGCTGGGTCACATTTTGGGTTGAGATGTTGAGCTTATTCTGACCCTGACCCGCCACCAGGTCCATGTCTGTTGTGCCTTCCACAGACAGAACACCACTGGACACACTCAATGACACCTGAGGGCATAGGAACCATTACCAATTGATCCCTAAACGCTTGCTGCCATGTGTTCAAATTGCACTACAATGTTCATACCATGTTCTTTGGCTGAATTTAGATTTTTAGTTCATTTTTAGTGTCATATGTTTCACTTACATGTGATAGAAAGACAAAAAGAACATAAGCAGGAAACTCTTGGCTTTTCTTTATGGGTCTAATGATATAGTCTTTCTAAGGACAATAATGATACTGATTGTCAGTGATCAAGGAGACTGAAGACCAATATTCAGGGTCAAAATAAATACGAAAATGAATTTTCTGTATGGAGTAACACAAAGTGCAACATAAAGTTTTCTTAAATGAACATAATTTTAATTAAATGCTTCGAAAAACAGAGAAAATTGGAACTTTATATTAAAAAAGTGTACGGAGCTCTCATAATGTACAAAAACGGTCAGGTAAATGTGTAGGCTTTCATTCTGAATGTATGGAATTTGCCAATAACTATCATCTCAAATTTAACCCCTGACTCTCACGGGGGTTTTCACACTCACAGAGACTGAACTTGTATTAGCTTTAACCCCTGATACTTTGACGACCCTGTCACAAATGCTGTTTTCATATATTACAAACATGACAGTTTAAATCTGGCTTTCAGAGATTACCTCACGTGCCTCATAGAAGTTTTTCCCCTTTCAACAGTATGTCAACAGTCACCAAAAAACACAAGCATGCCTGCATATGAGCCTTACACACAGTTTATAACATTTGCTTTAGGAATGATTGCACGGAAGGGTATTTATGCACCACTTTCTACTGACTGAGATTATGAGTTTATGAAGAGAAGGCAGAGGAAAAGTTAATTAAGCAGCAAATGAAAGGGATTTTCCCACACCAAAAAGCAACAGTCCACAGCCTTAGTGAATGGAGAAAAGCACTTATTTCAATTCACTTTCTAGAAACATCTAATAAGATTTTCATTTACTCACCTTATATACTGTCCTTTCAGTGGAATGCACAGCTAAACCTGTAACAACAGCCATTAGATAAATATTTTATCACATGTATAAAGACTGATAAACTGCTACTAGTAAATGCACCATTGCTGCAGTTCCTTAATCATGTTTAATTAGAAAAAAATTCACAGACACAACTTACACACTGACACAAATTCACTAGTCTCAGAGAAAATATCCCTTTGTAATCCATGCATACTTTAGGTAACTCTTCATTTATATTGCAGTCAAACATAAATGTTCCTGAATACTTAATTTTGTACGATGAATTTTATGAATGACTTGTGAGTGAAAAGAATACCTGGTATCGGTGTCTTTTTCAAAGGTTCAACTGTGAAGCCATGAACAGGATACTGAAGAGGAGAGTTGGAAGGAGCTATGAGTAGGACGTCTAGGCTTGCTTTTGTCCTGGACAAAAAAAAACATTTACAGACCTTACATTCTAATCCAGATTAAGGAATATTTTGTCTCAACTCAGCAAACTAATCACCTGATTTTCAAACCGTGGAAATAAAAAAAAAGTGAAGACAAAGAGGCTTTTTTTTAATTATGGGATATTGAATGAATGTGTAAGAATAAAATGTGGTGTAATGTCCTAGTTTAGACAGGGCTGTAGTAATGCTGTCCCACCTGATCTGGTGTTTCCTGTACTCTGCAGCTCTGCGTTTCAGGACTTCATCAAGCTTGTCCTGAGGCACATGTCTCTGGAGAAATGCACGTTCGTTTCGACAGGAACATGATTTGCGACTGAAATTTATCATCTGTGTGCTACTGTAAGACAGAGATGTTTTTGTTGTTGTTGTTGTTTTTAAGTGAGCAGATATGTCAGATATAAGTGAATAAGTGGTGAGAACATGTATGTTAAAGACTTTGTCAAGAGAAAGCTTATAACAAAAATTCGATATGTAACGCTTCAGGTGAATGGTGTCAGAGATATTGATTTCCAAAACATGCTATCTTCATTTATGAGTAACACTTCTGAGCTTTTAAAAATGCAACACCTGTTAGCCGAAGTTAATTGTAGACAAAACACAAAGGTTCAATTACTAAAAGCCTTATTTAACTCTTAATTCAGCAGACCTGTTCTTGCTTCTGAGAAACACAGAAATACTCAAAGATGTAATGGCTTTTAATTCATACATTGCCTGACAATGCATTCTACCCCATCATTCTCCCTCCTGTCGCTTATCATGTTTTAGCGCAATGTGGAATTATATTTGACATTTCAGTGTCTTTGATTATTAGTTTGAGACAGGTTTTATGTAAATGACAGTTACATAAGTACTTTGCTTTACTACTGTCATAATCTGTTCATTATGACAGAAGTCTGGACTGGAAGAAATGCAGTGGAACGCCACAAAACACTGCACATCAACATAAAGGGTATTATTCATCATTGTCAACTCATCATACAGAAAAAATGAGGCACAATAGGCAAGAAATCTACTGGCACCATCAGGAATGGAAAGGTGTCACTAAAGATCGCTCTGCTTCAAGTACGCGGACAAGTCTGAAGTATCTGACTTTATTCAAATGGCATGTTTATGTAAAGCTATAAGCTTCCTTGACTCGTGTGGAATTTTTATCATACGTTTTCAATGTTTTTAAAGTCTTTTTTTGGTATGTAGTTTGAGTCACTCCTCAGTTTTGTCAGAACACTCTGCCCCAGATGAAATTGCATGTCTTGTCAAACCAGTATGTTCAGAATCATAATGTCTTGGTTTGGTTTGGTATTTCTGAGGGGAAACTAGCTGCTCAAAATTGGACTTGTTTAAAGGACCCTGCAAACTACATTATTCTTCACCTCTGGTTTCTCTCCTTCATGCAAGAGTATGTGGATATCAGATGCTGGGCTTTATTAATTTTATTAAGCAGGCCATTCCTTCACTGGACCTCTGGGTGGATCCTCTCACTGGACCTCTGGGCGGATCCTTTTCCCTATTGGTGAGCCTCTAACTGACTTTCCCTCTGTTTTCAGAATTAGTACATTTGTCCTAGTGGTAATCATCATCATATATTTTAAATACAGATTTCCTCAGTATCTTGCTTTTTGTCTCACCTCAACAGTCTAAGTGGAACTGGGTATCAGAAATGAACGTGTCACACATTAACAAAACTGCAACTGCGCATGAATATATAGCTCCATGTGACAAGTGATGTGACGTCCTCACAGAAGGCATGTTTGACAAGCATGTTAGTGAGTTCAATATATCACCCAAATACTTAAAATAAACAACCGAAAAATACTGAAAAAGAACACTGAAAGAAAATTTATCAACCCACATTAATTCATATGAAGCCGAATTTATCACTTTACTAGATGAAAATAAATATGAAATCAGCTGCCTTTTTATAATGTGATACATTCCATTTTAGACTGTTGCTTCTTCTGCTTGCGTAATACCTACCTTGCTGTTGGGAAAGCGGCAGTTTTGAGAAAATTCACCTCTTTTCTTGAACCATTGCGTCCAAATAGATAACTTTAAGACAAGACACGAAACACAAAACTATTACAATGCCATTAACAGTATGAGTCTCTGTTAGTAATTTTACAAGTTAAAATCCAGTAAAGACATGTGATAGAGGCTGCTGATCTCAGAATGACATTTTGGATTCAAATGTAAAGAGAGCAAAATAAACGGATGCCAATGCTTCATTATAAAGATATATTGGTGTCTGCAGTGTTCAGTATTTTCAAACCATATGAGGTTGGCCGATGAAAACATGACCTGCGAAACGAAGATTAAGCGTCTGTTTTTTTGAAACAGGTTTGGAATCCTATCCAGTATCTGTATACACTAAAAGTAAGTATTAGATTAGATTTTATTCTCAGCGTCTCAGGATCTCATAAATATTTTTTTTATCCAGCTCAGCATTATTTCGCTGATAGAATGAAGGATTTGATAGTCGCTGTTCATTGGTATTTAAAAAGATTTAAACATGTCAAAAGGAATCAGAGCGAAAATTTAAAAAATAATCGTAGTCCATCGTAGTCTGTCCTATTCTTATATCATGGTCTATTATAAGCAGATGAACTAGTAGAATTCAGTACATGTACTACACAGAAACTACGTTCTTGTTGAATTTAGATTAAGTCTACAGTTTTTCTCAGTGGGGCACTACAGCCAACTAGGTCACAGAAAGTAAATGCGCTCTGTTAATTAAACAGTTTTTTCGGCTATCATTAGATCTTCAGCATAATGACAAAACTAAATGCAAGTGCAGAAAAGAAAAAAAAGAAAGAAAAAAGACAACTCAAGGTACGAAAATTTCTGTTGGCGTGTCGGCTGCTGGTTTTGGTCCTGTGTACAGCCGCCTTTGACCATATGATTTGACTGAGAAACACCGCTCAATTTGATCCTAGGACATCTAATTATCTTAAGACAAGCAAAGACTAGGGTAAGTACCTTAAACTCGAAGGTCCTTCAGTGAAATATTGCAAGCCAAACATGCCTTCTGTGAGGACGAAAACCGCAGTAACTGTGACAAGAAGCACCACTATGAAAGCGGTGAGCAGAACAGGACCGAGGTTTTTCATTCTGTTCAAATGCAGGTTAACAACATTTTAGTATTATTCTCTACAAGAAAAGGAGCATTTATTGGTTATGTTTGCTTCATTCAAATCGCAAGAAAAGTTCATGTGAAATCTTTAGTCAATAAATCCTCTCCATTCCTAAATGAGTGCGTGGGCAACTCTATCCGAAATTTCAGCGCAACCTTGAGCGCTTACACGAGGAAAAAATGTTTTTGCAAGCTATTGTTACTCCAACCTTATACCCCGCTGATACCCTCCTCTTACTGCTTGTCATTCTTTTAACTCTCTTGTGTATTTCTCAGCATCAGTTCATAATACACAGCTTATTATTACAGTTGTGTAATGCAGAAAGTCTTGGGTAGAAATGAGCATCACTGTGATCTTAACAGCGTGAAATTATCGCATGCGTTCATTATTAACATGTTCAGCTTTTTTTTTTTAATCACCTAATCCGCCATAAAATATGCATAGTCTGCCTAATTAGATATACAAACACATCATTTGCTTTAGAAAAAAAATCATCATTAATCAAGTAAAAAGGGATTCTAAACAGCTTTAGCTTTTTCCTAGCAAGCACTTCATCAACTGACTTAAATATAGACTTTAACTGAAGCTGTTTCTTCTCTCTTTTTTTGTAAATGTGGATTTTTACATAATTATTCTATGTACAAACATTTACTACAAAAACAAACATGAAAAAGAAACCTAACCTTTCAAAAAATGCCAGTATAACTCTAATCTCAAGGTCTTGTTTTGCCTCCAGAAAATGGCCGCATAAATGTGCAATAATAATAATAATAATAATAATAATAATAATAATAATAATAATAATAATAATTAATAGAGTAATATAAGATGCATCAACTCACCCTCCTCTTTTTTCTAAGTTTGTTTTCCAGGGTCAAGTTGAATCGGCTAAGCTGCAGTGCCTTCCTCTACTTCCACTCAGTCTGATATTCCAAGGCAAACTGCATCCCTTAGGGTCTACATCCTCCCTTTCATAATGTTACACCCCCACATTCCCCATTCTGGAACATTCTTTACTGTCACACTTGGTCTTCACATATATTGGGACCAGTCCAGTTATTACACTTCAGCCTGTCAACTTCATTAGGTTTGGCTCCAGTCCAAATATGTGTTAGCCAGACTTGAAAAACCTCAGGTGATTATAGGTGTCTAAGCAGATTGGCTTGAGGCTGATTGCCACTAGAATTGTACCTTTTCACTTTGTCACTCTCCGTCATGAATTCAGTTGTTACAAGATGCTGGATCAAGAAACACTGGAGAAATGAAGTAAACTGATTCTAACTGCCTAACACTATGTTTCAGCAAGCAAAAATAAGGAGTTTTGCAGTGAAAGGTTCACTGTTTGTTTAATGCTCTCATGTTGGCAGGTTAGAGTAGTCTGTCTGGTGTTCTCTGTGGCCCTGAGACACTTGTCTCTAACCATTTTTTCCCCTCCTCTCTATGAGGTCCACCAGCCAAGGACAGCACGGCGTGGTTTGTAAAAGCAGCTGGATGCATGTGCAGGTTTGTCTCAGTTTTATTAGAGCGAAACATGAACAGAAGACTTCTTGGACCTTACAGGATTCACCAACACAGGATTCACAAGGCAACTCAACACATGACACATTGCCAGCTCAATTCAACTCTAAAGACTAAGTGAAAACCAGGAGTATTTATACAGACAGAATAAGACTCGAGTAACCAAACACAGGTGGAACCAATGATTAAACTAACAAGGGGAAACAAAGGAAACCAGGAAGTAACACAAAACCTAACATAAACCTAACCAGTAGAAGGGGGAAGAAAGAGAACCAGAACGCGACAGCGTGATATGACTGGCTTGTGTTCTTTCAATCATGTAGATGTTTCTGCTGTTGTTTCTGGGCTCATTTACAACCTACTCCGTCTAAAGGCTGTTTTTGTGGGATCAACACAGCCTCTCCTGTCCCGTCGGCTTTTCATCACAGAGTCTCACCACCTTGTCCATTACTGATTCTGATTTTTAAATGAAAAAATTCTATTTTAAAATTTATGGTTTAAAGCAAATGTTTTCTCAGTGAAATAATGTGATTAAAACTATATTGATTGTAATTGTGAAATAGAATCCATGTTAAAGTAATTACTGAATGACCAAAACACCGAAGACATGGAAATATGTGCACACATACACCTGTAGTTGCATTTCACTTTTTATTAAAATTAGGAAATAAAACACATAACAGCTTTTGCAGTTTGATCAAGACAACATGTCAGTAAACCTTTTGTATATGTATCAGACTAGTGGGTTAGTACTTTTTTTTTTTTTTCCAAGATTTGACAAAAACAGGAGGAAATCAATGTCCTCCTTTACCACGTTGTTAGACAGCTTAGTTTTGTAATAAACCTGGATATATGCTCAGTAAATCTGAAACCACTACTGATAACTCCTTATACCCCTACTAGAACCCTCCGCTCTACCACCTCTGGTCAACTGACGGTCCCTTCACTTCGGGAACCCGGCAGCCGTTCTTCCCGACCACACCTCTTCTCCGCCATTGCTCCGCGGTGGTGGAATGACCTCCCTCACTCAGTTAGGACTGTGGAATCTCTTGCCATCTTCCGCAGGAAACCGAAAACCCACCTCTTCAGAACCCACCTGTCCCCCACTGCCTAACCTCCCTTTCTTTATATATATAAAAATACTAACCTTGTCTTGTGTTTGTGTTTGTCATTCACGGTCACAGAATTCCAGGAGCGTAATACGAAGGGTAAATTAATGCACAGCCTTATTGTGATCTCTGTTTATGAGGTAATAGGATCTGACTGATGCACTTATTGTAAGTCGCTTTGGCTAAAAGCGTCTGCTAAATACCAAATTGTAATCCCAGAAATGGTGGGCTAGTTTCCTTCTCTCATCAGTTTTCTTCTGCGTCCTGTATTCACTATAGGTATTGTGGTTAACGTGAGCCTGGTGGCCAATTTTGATATTGCCACAAGAGGCAACCAACAGCTCTCCAAGGCCATCCATAAAGAACTCTTAATGGGGGAAGAGAGTGAAGGAAGACGCAATACCAAAAAAAAAAAAAAAAGAGAGAGAGAGAGAGAAGGGGGGCATGGGTTAGTAGTTTGTTTATAAACCAATCGGTTTATTAAGTTCATTGTATGTAAGAATCTGTGTGCTTAAACGCAAAAGCAACACACATTTTCCCAGTGACACTCAAAGCAGTTCATCAGTTTCAAATGACTAAATTGAAAAATGGTCACATCCCTGCCTTGGCTGTCAGTGCAGCATCTGCAGGTCAAAGCTATCATCACTGGTTTGACTTTTCCTTTAAGTTAATTACATATATAAAAAGTCTAAAAGCTATCTTAACAGTTTTAAATCTAGCTTTTTATCATCAGCAATAAGAAGCAACAGCATACAATTTGCTGAAACTGAGCAAAAAAAATCAGACCTAAGAAAAACATCTGAAAATTAGGAAAATGACTAAAAAATATGAGGTCTAAGCCCTTTTTCTTTCTCAGTTCAGAATGGCAAATAGCCAGTGAGTCTGTTTTCAGAATACAAGAGCCACCTCAAACAGAGAGGAGCAATAAGCAAGGACCTCCATCCTCTAGTAAGTGTGAATCCTGTCCCTGCATTTTTTCTCTCTATGAACTTCATCTGTGCACTGCAAAATAGTACTGTATATAGCCTCTGAATATGCATAAATTGATATAATAATGAGCAAAACCTTAATCCCTAGCGATGCACAATGCTATTGAGATATTCTGTACAAGTCTTACCACTGTGAGCCACTCTTTTAAGGACGGGGTCAAAGCCCACCCTACGCACTGAGTCTGTTCGGGCCAAGAAGAAGTTGACGACGCCATCTACAAGAGAGCAATGTGGATAGCTGGGGAGAGCCTGGTGGACAGTGTTGAAGACTCTGGAAAGACAGCCTCCCTCTTCCATGTCCCCACTCTCATAGACTAGTTTGAAATAGAACTGATCGTTATTCACTGCAGCACCCACCTGCTCATGAGGGGGGGAAGAAAAAGAAAGAATCTATCGGGCTGAAGGTCAATAGGGTTTGGCATTTGGTTAACACAAGGATTGAATCTAAAGGTTGATGATTGAGTCTTATGCCTCAATTAGCTTCTCATACCTATTATGATGCACATCAGTTGGTTTCCTTGTTTAGAATCTATTGAATACAAGTATATTGTGTTTATTAAATCTGGAATAAAAGCGACAGTTTTTTCTGTAACTCTCACATTTTAGACCAGAGCAGATGATTGTCTGAATTACTCACAATGTCCAACTCTGGCACAGCCTCCATGATCTCCACAAAACTCTCAATTTTGGTCTCACTGGTAAACTGGAAGTCATCGTCTACCCACAGGAAGTACTTCGTTGTCACTTGAGAGACAGCCAGGTTCCTGCCAGCAAACCAGCCCTGTAGTATCAAACAGAATAGTTTCTAATTATGAACAGCGTATTTTTTTATCAGAACGTTAAGAAAAATGAGGTGCCTAGAGGTTGTAGTTGGTCTTCAACTACAGATGAATCAAAGTTATCAAACTTCAACTTGCCTGAGCGGGAGGCATAATGTAATGTTCAATGTTAGAGCCGTTCACCCTTTCTGGGTTTAAGCTGTCGTCTGCAACAATGATTTTAATGTCCTTGTAATACTTCCGAATACTTTCAATTAGGACATTTAGCTCCTTGTATCTGAGGAAGGTTTTAGTTGCAACTGTCACTTGAATGTTGATATCTAAAGAGAAATGAAGGGAAAAGAGATGATTTTTTTTTTTTTAGTAATGGTATTTACATAAAGGATCTGCTGTTTCCTGTACTCTGCTGCTCTGCGTTTCAAAACTTCATCAAGCTGGTCCTGTGGCTTTCTTGAGGAATTTACCTTTGTTTTGACAAGAGCTTGATGTACGACTGAAACTGCATATTACTGCAAGAGAGAGGGTTTGAAAAAAAAGAAAAAGAGCAGATATGTCAGTCATGAGTTAATAAGTGGCAAACCTGTTTTTGCTTCTGAGAAACACAGAAATACTCAAAGATGTAATGGCTTTTAATAATTACATTGCCTGACAATGCATTCTACCCCATCATTCTCCTTCCTGTCGCTTGCCATGTTTTAGTGCAATGTGGAATTATATTTGACATTTCAGTGTCTTTGATTATTAGTTTGAGACAGGTTTTATGTAAATGACAGTTACATAAGTACTTTGCTTTACTATGCCACAAAACACTGCACATCAACATAAAGGGTATTATTCATCATTGTCAACTCATCATACAGAAAAAATGAGGCACAATAGGCAAGAAATCTACTGGCACCATCAGGAATGGAAAGGTGTCACTAAAGATCGCTCTGCTTCAAGTACGCGGACAAGTCTGAAGTATCTGCCTTTATTCAAATGGCATGTTTATGTAAAGCTATAAGCTTCCTTGACTCGTGTGGAATTTTTATCATACATTTTCAATGTTTTTAAAGTCTTTTTTTGGTATGTAGTTTGAGTCACTCCTCAGTTTTGTCAGAACACTCTGCCCCAGATGAAATTGCATGTCTTGTCAAACCAGTATGTTCAGAATCATAATGTCTTGGTTTGGTTTGGTATTTCTGAGGGGAAACTAGCTGCTCAAAATTGGACTTGTTTAAAGGATCCTGCAAACTACATTATTCTTCACCCCTGGTTTCTCTCCTTCATGCAAGAGTATATGGATATCAGATGCTGGGCTTTGTTAACTTTATTAGCCAGGCCATTCCTTGACTGGAGCTCCTGGCGGATCCTCTCACTGGACCTCTGGGCGGATCCTTTTCCCTATTGGTGAGCCTCTAACTGACTTTCCCTCTGTTTTCAGAATTAGTACATTTGTCCTGGTGGTAGTCATCATCATATATTTTAAATTCAGATTTCCTCAGTATCTTGCTTTTTGTCTCACTTCAACAGTCTAAGTGGAACTGAGTATCAGAGAGGAACATGTCATACATTAACAAAACTCCTGCAACTGCACATGAATATAGCTCCATGTGACAAGTGATGCGATGTGACGTCCTCACAGAAGGCATGTTTGACAAGCATGTTAGTGAGTTCAATATATCACCCAAATACTTAAAATAAACAACCGAAAAATACCGGAAAAAAACACTAATAATACATTAATTCATATGAAGCCAAATTGACCACTTTACTAGATGAAAATACATATGAAACCATCTGCCATTTTATAATGTGATGCATTCTATTTTAGACTGTTGCTTCCTCTGCTTGCGTAATACCTACCTTGCTGTTGGGAAAGCGGCAGTTTTGAGAGAATTCACCTCTTTTCTTGAACCGTTGCGTCGACATAGATAACTTTAAGACAAGACACGAAACACAAAACTATTACGATGCCATTAACAGGATGAGTCTCTGTTAGTAATTTTACAAGTTAAAATCCAGGACATGTGATAGAGGCTGCTGATCTCAGAAGGACAATTTTGATTCAAATGTAAAGAGAGCAAAATAAACGGATGCCAATGCTTCATTATAAAGATATATTGGTGTCTGCAGTGTTCAGTATTTTCAAACCATATGAGGTTGGCCGATGAAAACATGACCTGTGAAACTAAGATTAAGCGTCTGTTTTTATGAAACAGGTTTAAAATCCAGCCCAGTACCTACACTAAAAATAAGTATTAGATTAGATTTTTTCTCAGCGTCTCAGGATCTCATGCCCTAAATATTTTTTTTATCCAGCGCAGCATTATTTCGCTGATAGAATGAAGGGTTTGATATTCCCTTCAGTGAAATATTGCAAGCCAAACATGCCTTCTGTGAGGACGAAAACCGCAGTAACTGTGACAAGAAGCACCACTATGAAAGCGGTGAGCAGAACAGGACCGAGGTTTTTCATTCTGTTCAAATGCAGGTTAAAAACATTTTAGTATTATTCTCTACACGAAAAAGAGCATTTATTGGTTATGTTTGCTTCATTCAAATCGAAAGAAAAATTCATGTGAAATCTTTAGTCGATAAATCCTCTCCATTCCTAAATGAGTGCGTGGGCAGCTCTATCCGAAATTTCAGCGCACCATATGCCATGGCAACCCTGAGCGCTTACACGAGGAAAAAATGTTTTTGCAAGCTATTGTTACTCCAACCTTGTACCTCGCTGATACCCTCCTCTTACTGCTTGTCATTTTTTAACTCTCTTGTGTATATCTGAGCATCAGGTCATAATACACGGCTTATTATTCCAGTAGTGTAAAGAAGAAAGCCTTTGCTACACTATAAAATAAATCTTTTTTACGGAAAAAACTGGCAGCTGCGGTTGACAGAATAATTTTGCATAAAATATAGTTCAAATGTAAACAACTTTACAGAACAACCTGTAAATTTTATAGTTTAAAACTACTGTAATTTATAAAAATTACAGTTTAAACCGGTAGATCCAATAGCCTGTAAATGGGAAAGTGCAAGTGTAGGCTAACCTGCAACCAGTGGTTCTCAACCTCAGTCCTGAGAACCCCTTGTCCTGCGTTTTTTTTGGTTTTAACTCTTTATTATCACAGTTAATTGAGTTAGTCAAGGGTTCCACGATTAATTGAACAGTGGAATGCAGTTAGTAAGTCCTGAGCACTGTCCCGCACCGGACTTGAACTATTAACTTTGGACATGGGAGGCGGGCATGCTAGCAAGAGGTCTAAAACGCATGGGTGCTAGCTTTTCTCACTAGCACGTTTTTTACGTGTTGGGGAGTTAGTTCGAGTCCTGTGCGGGACTGCTTGTCTAGACAGTGCAGGTTACACCACTACTATTATAGTTTTAGCCTAGTGTTTTATTATTAAATATAGGCCTATAGTTGTGTTTGGTTCAGTATTTCACTATAGTATACAGTAAATTAAACACTGCTTCATTGTTTTTCTGTTTACAGTTTTTTAATGTTATGATTTTACAGCACTTCACTGATAATTTCACGGACATTTTATTACAGCGAACAGATGAGTATTAATGTCTTAAAGTTATCACATACATCTATTATTAATATGTTCAACTTTATTTTGGAAGCACCTCATCAGCCTTAAAACATGCATAATCTGCCTGATTAAATACACATACTGGTCATTTGCTTTAGAAAATAAAATCATCATTAATGAAATGGCAGATAGACCCTAAACAGCTTTAGCTTTTTCATAGGAAGCACTTGATCAACTGATTTAAAGGCAGACTTTAACTGAAGCTGTTTCTTCTCTTTTTTGTGAAATGCGGATTTTTACATAATTATTCTACGTACAAACATTTAATCACAAAGTTTTATTTTGCCACCAGGAGATGGCCACATGAATATGCTGTAATAAAAACAGAAGAAGAAGAAGAAAAGGAAGACAATAGCAAGTAATAGAGTAATATAAGATGCATCAACTCACCCTCCTCTCTCTCCTAAGTTTGTTTTCCAGAGTCAAGTTGTATCAGCTAAGCTGCAATGCCTTCTTCTACTTCCACTCAGTCTGATATTCCAAGGCAAACTGCATTCCTTAGGGTCTACATCCTCCCTTTTATAATGTTACACCCCCACCTTCAACCCCCATTCCCCATTCTGGAACATTCTCTACTGTCCTTACCTACACTGGCACCAGTCCAGTTATTACACTTCAGGCTATCAACTTCATTAGGTTTTGGCTCCAGTCCAAATATGTGTTGGCCAGATTTGAAAAACCTCAGGTGATTATAGGTGTCTAAGCAGATGGCCTTGAGGCTGATTGCCACTAGAATTGCACCTCTTCACTTTGTCACTCTCTGTCATGGATTCAGTTGTTACTAGATGCTGGATCAAGAAACATTGGAGAAATTAGGTGAACTGATTCTAACTGCATGTCTCTAACCATTTTCCCCCCTCCTCTCTATGAGGTCCACCAGCCAAGGACAGCAAGGCGCGATTTGTAAAAGCAGCTGGATGCATGTGCAGGGTGGTCTCAGTTTTATTAGGGTGAAACATGAACAGAAGACTTCTTGGACCTTATAAGATTCACAAACACAGGATTCACATGGCAACTCAACACACGACACATTAGTACTTAAAGCTCTAGAAGGTCGATGAACACTGATGCCTGGTAACTGTCGCTACGGATCCCCTCGTGTGCAAAGTACAGGGAGCACTAAAATAGCAGCTCCCGGTACTTCCAAGGGGATCTGTCTGACTTCTCTGGACATTTGGCCATAGGAGCTGAGTCCAACCTGCTGCGTCCATGGGCGGGTGTGGAATTCTGTCACGGTTTGTAGAAGAAGCCGGATGCATGCACATGCGTTGTCTCAGTTTTATTGGACTGAAACATGCAACAGAAGACTTCTTGGAAATTACAGAATTCACCAACACAGAAAACTCAAAACAACAGAACACAATACAATACAATACATTGACAACTCAACTACATGCTAAAACATTAAGGGGAAACCAGGAGTATTTATACAGACAGAATAAGACTTGATTAACCAAACACAGGTGGAATCAATGATTAAACTAACAAGGGGAAGCACAGCAAACCGAGGAAGATACACAAAACCTAACATAAACCTGACCAATGGGGAAAGAGAGAGAACCAGGGCACGGCAGCGTGATATGACTGGCTTATGTTCTTTCAATCATGGAGCTGATTCTGCTTTTCCTGGGACATCCTACCCCCTCTGAGAGTTGTTTTTGTGGGATCTGCACAGGCTCTCCTGTCCTGTTGGCTTTTCATCAGGGTGTCTGACCACCTTGGTCATTACTGATTCTCTGATTTTTAAATAATTTACAGTTCTCTACTGTAGATTTTTCCAAATTTACAGTTTAAAGCAAATGTTTTCTCAGTGAAATAATGTGATTAAAACTATATTAAGTGTAATTGTAACAGAGACTCTATGTTAAAGTAATTATGAATGACCAAAACACAGAACATATGGAATTATGTGCACACATATACCTGTAGTTGCATTTCACTTTTCATTAAAATTAGGAAATAAAACATATGATTTAACAGCTTTTGCAGTTTGGTCAAGACAACATGTGAGTAAACGGCTTTGAAATATGCCCATCTGAACCATGCAATATTGGAGTTGTGGTGGTAGTAATAATTCAAAATGTAAGTCAAAAAAGTACTTCATGACAGTTCATTTCAGTTCAGTTCATCTTAGACATTAAAACACATTACTAATACAGACACAACATGAGCAAAAAGCTTTTCAGTACTCAACACATTTTAGATGGTTCTTGAAGAAATGGTGGGCTAGTTTCCTTCTCTCATCAGTTTTCTTCTGCGTCCTGTATTCACTATAGGTATTGTGGTTAACGTGAGCCTGGTGGCCAATTTTGATATTGCCACAAGAGGCAACCAACAGTTCTCCAAGGCCATCCATAAAGAACTCTTAATGGGGGAGGAGAGTGAAGGAAGAGGCAATACCAAAAAAAAAAAAGAGAGAAAGAGGGAGAGAAGAGGGTGTGGGTTAGAAGTTTGTTTATGAACTAATCGGTTTATTAAGTTCATTGTATGTGAGAATCTATGTGCTTAAATGCAAAAGGAACACACGTTTTCCCAGTGACATTCAAAGCAGTTCATCAGTTTCAAATGACTAAATTGAGAAATGGTCACATCCCTCCCTTGGTTGTCAGTGCAGCATCTGCAGGTAAAAGCTATCATCACTGGTTTGACTTTCCCTTTAAGCTAATAATGTATATAAAAAGTGTAAAAGCTATCTTAACAGTTTCAAATCTAGCTTTTTATCATCAGCAATAAGGAGCAACAGCATACAATTTGCTGAAACTGAGCAAAAACTGGCCTGTGGGAAGGAGTGCCTTTCAATGGCCTTGAAAAAGTCAGACCTAAGAAAAATATCTGAAAATTAGGAAAACAACTAAAAAATAAGAGGTTTAAGCCCTTTTTCTTTCTCAGTTCAGAAGGGCAAATAGCCAGTGAGTCTGTTTTCAGAATACAAGAGCCACCTCAAACAGAGAGCAGCAATAAGCAAGGACCTCCATCCTCTAGTAAGTGTGAATCCTGTCCCTGCATTTTTTCTCTCTATGAACTTCATCTGTGCACTGCAAAATAGTACTGTATATAGCCTCTGAATATGCATAAATTGATATAATAATGAGCAAAACCTTAATCCCTAGCGATGCACAATGCTATTGAGATATTCTGTACAAGTCTTACCACTGTGAGCCACTCTTTTAAGGACGGGGTCAAAGCCCACCCTACGCACTGAGTCCGTTCGGGCCAAGAAGAAGTTGACGACGCCATCTACAAGAGAGCAATGTGGATAGCTGGGGAGAGCCTGGTGGATAGTGTTGAAGACTCTGGAAAGACAACCTCCCTCTTCCATGTCCCCATTCTCATAGACTAGTTTGAAATAGAACTGATCGTTGTTCACGGCACCACCCACCTGCTCATAAAGGGGGGAAGAAAAAGAAAGCGTTCCTTTCTCAGAATTTATTGGGCTTAAGGTCAATAGGGTTTGGCATTTGGTTAACACAACTTGGTTAATTAACAAAATTTAAGGATTGAATCTAAAGGTTGATGATTGAGTCTTATGCCTCAATTAACTTCTCACACATATTAGGATACACATCAGTTGCTTTCCTTGTTTAGAATCTATTTAATATAAGTATATTGTGTTTATTCAATCTGGAATAAAAGCGACAGTTTTTTCTGTAACTCTCACATTTTAGACCAGAGCAGATGATTGTCTGAATTACTCACAATGTCCAACTCTGGCACAGCCTCCATGATCTCCACAAAACTCTCAATTTTGGTCTCACTGGTAAACTGGAAGTCATCGTCTACCCACAGGAAGTACTTTGTTGTCACTTGAGAGACAGCCAGGTTCCTGCCAGCAAACCAGCCCTGTAGTATCAAACAGAATAGTTTCTAATTATGAACAGCATATTTTTTTATCAGAACGTTAAGAAAAAATGAGGTGCCTAGAGGTTGTAGTTGGTCTTCAACTACAGATGAATCAAAGTTATCAAACTTCAACTTACCTGAGCTGGAGGCATAATGTAATGTTCAATGTTAGAGCCAATCACCCTTTCTGGGTTTAAGCTGTCGTCTGCAACAATGATTTTAATGTCCTTGTAATACTTCCGAATACTTTCAATTAGGACATTTAGCTCCTTGTATCTGAGGAAGGTTTTAGTTGCAACTGTCACTTGAGTGTTGATATCTAAAGAAAAATGAACGAAAGTTCTCATTCACAGAAATGCTTTTATAAAGAAACAGAGATGACTTTCAGTAGTAGTTACTAAAGAAAGGAAAAAAGAAAAGGCGATCTAACCTGTTCCAGGATCATATAAAACAGGCATAGAAGACCTCTTAATGATAATGGGAAACATGACCGCATGGTCTTCAAATGTGAAGTTTGCTGAAAGAGACAAGACGGAGATCAAACTGACACCGTCCAATTATGTTTCTTCATGCCATCACTTCTCATTTTGACAACGTAACAGTGACAGAGCAAAAGCTGATATGGGACATTCATAATTCCACTGTTTTTATGGCAGCCAAGTTTCAGTTTTCTGGTAGATTTCAGCTTAATGCAGCTCTGCTAAGTACTATGCAATCCATTCCACTGTCAAAGTAGATGAGTTTCAACATGCTTACACTAGCATTAGCAATGTAGCTGCGTATAGACAAAAAAAAAAGTTCAAATTCTTCTTATATGTTAGAGACAAACATTGTTTTGGAATAAGAGAACAAGGAGCTGTCTTCCTTGCACACCTGTATCTTTAACTCTGCAAGTGACCAATGGATTGTAAAAATTTCATTCATTAATCAATACAAAATCATATCAAGAAAACAGATGTTACAATAAAGTAAAACAATAAAGTTCCTTTTAACGATTTTGACAAATGCAAAGATTTTCAATGTTTCACTCAGCAAAACTATTAATTAACAATACTGATGTTGTACAGCATCCACTGGCTTAACCCTACATTTAAGATACTTAGGAAACTCAAGGCAGCCAAAGCAAGTGTTTTGACATCTCCAAAAGAGGTATCAGTAGACATGAAAATACACATATTTTCTTCATTTACTATTAAAAACAAGGTCAAATATATAAGCTAATGGTCAGATGAATCAAAACTGACCTGACTCAGCATAACACTAAGACATATACTAAGTGTTTGCATTCTTTGCAAATAATATGCATTTGGAAGCAGAAGGAAGAAGAAGGAAGGTTAAGACACGAGTTCTGTTTAAGTGATATAGAAATGATGCATCTTATCTTTCTTTTTTTAGAGTCACATAAGTCTTCGGTGATGACATCAACCCAGGAAGTAAGGCTGGTATGTGTGAAATCTGGATCTTACCCAAGTCTCTGGTGTTGATGCGGTAGATGGTGCTGGTGTACGACACCTGACTCAGGAGCTGATTCAGTCGATCCACACGTGTAGTTGAAATGTTCAGCGCATTCTGACCCTGGCCTACCACCAGATCTGTTTCTGTTGCACCGTGAACTAACAGATTACCATAGGACACACTCAAGAACACCTGAAAGCACAGCAGCACCTCAGCTCACAACACCACCAAAATCTGTATGTACATGTATAGTAATAAAAAAAGAGTATCTTAAAAAAAAGAGAGGCATTCATATTCATCAAAGTGCAATGTGGTTCGTGATACATTTCATCAAAGAGTGTGCATGCACAATTTGTCAATTCAGATCATAAAATATGATAAGACAAAAGAAAACCAGCAAGATTTTATTTCACTAACAAGCAATAGCCACTTAAACTTCAGTGAAAAGTGCAAATCAATTATCCACAGCAGTTCTGCAGAGAAGTTGAGCAGATTTTGTCACAAACACACCTTGTAAAGTTCCTTTGTTCCTGTATGCACAGCTAAGCCTGTAACAACAGTCACTAGTTTAAGATTTAGTCCACTGTGAAAGGAGTGATAACATGGTAATGCAGGTAATGTACCATTGTTTCAACAGTGTCTTTAAAATAATGTGTTTTCAGAGAAACAAGAATGATAAAATTGCCCGCTTCAAAAGTTCATTAGACATCCATACTTTATATGTCTTTTTATTAACAGTTTTAACCTACATAAATAACTTGGCCAAAAAAATACAACCTTGTTTACAGCAAACAACACCTTAGTGAATATTCATATGTTTAAAAGGCTTGTAAATAACAGGTTTTGTGAAATGAATTTTGTAGATAACTTCTCAAAGACCAGAATACCTGGAATCAGGCTTTTTGTCAAGGGTTCAACTGTGAAGCCATGAATAGGATATTGAAGAGGAGAGTTGGAAGGAGCCATGAGTAGGACATCTAGGTTGGTATTTGTCCTGGACAAAAGATATTACATTTTCAAAAAAATACAATATTAAACTGATATTGATTATCAAGCCGCTGATTTATTGAAACTATGTAAAATAAAAATGGGCAGGACAGAAATTAGAAACTGAATGGAAACACTAGCCCATAATCTTTTTTTCTAATTATGGGATTTTAAAAGAAGCTAAATAACGGATCTCCTGTGTGTGACTGGATACAAACAACTTTTAAGACAGATGCCTAACTTGGCATCATTTTTTTTCACTTCAGAGCTCAGTTTCTCATGTTGAACTGAACTTTTTTTGTGTGTTTGTTTTGTTTTGTTTTGTTTGGTTTTTTACTAAATGATGAGTTTGTTTAGAGAGGCGTGTGTGTGAATGTTTACCCACCTGTTCCGCTGTTTCCTGTACTCCTCTGCTCTGCGTTTCAGGACTTCATCAAGTTGGTCCTCAGGTATAATGTTTTTGAGGACAATACTTTTGCCTGTACAGGAGCATGATGTGTGGCTGAAAATTCCCATTTGGTTTTTACTGTAAGAGAGAGTGTGAACAATGAGCAGATTAATCATATATTTAGAGATAAACAAGAACGTACATCATTCTGTTTTTTTAAAATTACAACTATTTTTCCTTTTATGCAATTCTTCAAGTGCATAATACTAGCAATTGATCAAGATTTCAACGATCACACAGGAGAATCATAATTATGCTACAGCATAAGCGTGGTTCAGTATTTATCCCATTATAATTGCCGAAAGAATGTATTTGGACAGCATCGAAACGCAATCTCAGTACAGCAAGCTTGTAAATAACGTTCGTTGTTCGTTTTGAAATCGAAAACAAGAAAACAACTTTTTTATTTGTACCTCTGTGTTTCTTGGCACACACTGAAATAAAAAAAGGATTCATTATTACCGGAACGATATGCCTATCCCTGAAAAATTAATAGTTTTGATTATTCCAATAGGTTTCACCACACAAAAACAACAAACCAAACGTTTACTTATCCAATTATGAATAAATGCCCATTTCAGATCATTTCCGTTTGAACAGACCGGAAGCACAAATAAGACTAGTCTACAGGATCTTTTCTCCAGTTAAGATGCGTTCACTTTAGAGCCTTATTCTGATTTAATGAAAGATATGATATAATATATGCAGAAACCGCCGAGAGTCTCTCACAACTGGGCGATGAACGAGTATGTTGCGCGATGACCGTCCGAAAATTTTGTGCTGTTAGAAGACGATGTGTCTGCTGCAACCGAGAGATACCTATAGCCAAATCCGTGGAGTAACGTTTGCATGACTATTATTAAGCTAATTATTGTACATTTATTAAGTAGGCCACCACACTCGCACTTAGTTTTTTGTTGTAGATATAGTTGATATGACCCAGCAGAAAACGCTACCGTTCGGTCGCAAATTCGTTACCTAGTTGCTTGTTGTCAGTCGTTCTGCTGAACATAGCGTATTGATTTCTCCCCCAAAATGAAACTTGAACGATGAAAAACAAGGACAGGGGAAGCGCCAGATATTTTGTAAATATTGGTGCGATTTTTTTAGAATGCGTCAGTCGCATATAGAGTTCCAAGAGACGACCCTAAGTCTCGGTCCCACTGTAATCGTCAGAAATTAGCATTTGAAATGACTTTCTTATAAAAAGTGGAAATCAGCATTTAACTGTTTGAGGTACAAAGTTATAGTATTCTTTGGAGGTTTTTCTTTAGCCCTCTCGCATCAAGCTAAGTAACAGGTCACGACATGTGACCAAAAAAGAAAAAAAAATACGACCAAGTAAAGGTTGTGAATGTTTTGCAACCAGGAACACCCGTGTTCCTTACTGCAAAACAATAAGGAAATCAACGACTAGTGCATTAACAAGGGATCAGAACAGCAATCCTTTCTTTTTTTTTTTTAAAGGAACGCAATGAATTCAGTGTGTTATTAAAAAATGAAGATACACTCACATTCATATGAGGACTAATATTTTCCTCTCTCCTTGTATTAATCATATAACTAGACATTAGTTAGGGAGATAACTGAGAATAGCTGCTTTAACTGCCCTCTGAGGAGTGAACCAATGACCTGCAGTATACAGGCAGCATTTTAGTTGCGATTCAGTTGCTCGTTACAATACAAATAAGAAGAAAAAGTCCAAGTCTAAAATTCTCTTTCTATAATATGAAATGTATTTTGGTATTTTGAAATAATCTGTTAAAATAATTGAGATCAGGTCACTTCATCGCAACCCAAAAGAAGAATAATTACCCTGGTTTGAAAAAGTGCTGTTATTTTTTGAGGGAGAAGAGCAAGGCTGACACCTAGTGAAGTCTATGAGAAATTACTGTCGAACCCCTAAAATGCCTAAAACAAAATTGTCGGATACTCTGCCAATACCTCTGGATATCAGGACATACACTTCAACTCAGAGAAAGTGTATGCAAGCTACGAGATGGTGACCACACCATGCAAGGAGTCTGAGGTGCATGAGTACATTCCTCATTGGCTGAAAGTACATCATGTTATAAAGTAACCGTAAAATACTTAAATAATACTGAATCTTTAACAAACAAAATGTCAAGGGACACCGATTAAAACTGCCGGTCCTTTGTCACAGGAAGTGATGGAACATGAGACCAGACGTAGTTCGTGGAGGAGGGAATACTTTGCTTTCATTAATGAAGGCCTGGCCTCCTTGATAGTACACCAGCTTATTTTCTTTATGTGCTTTTTCCGTGGCAGCCAGAGTTTATTTTTCCTCTCTCTGTCAGGATATATCCGGTAGGTGTTTCTCAAGAAAAAAGAGTCCTTTGCTGCATGCCAAACGCTATCATATTAGTATTGAAACTGTAAAAACTGACGGATGCTCTTCATCTCAGGGAGAAGAGCTTGGCACACCTAAATGACTTCTTGACCTTGTTTCACATCTGAAAGGAATCCTCAAAGTCCATCAGCATAAGTAAGCTTCAAGGTGAGAAGGTCGTTTCTGTTTTGATGCAGAACTGGGTTCAGTTTTTCAACTTGTGACTCAATCCAACGGATTTTACCTTTAAGGTCATTGATTTCGGTGCAGACTAAGTCAATTACTTCTTTTACTCCAACACTCTACCTTGTATTCTCACTGACTGCTTCTTTCATAACTGCAGTTACTCTGGAATCTTCACCAACCAACATTCCCACTTGACCTGCTGTTCCTCCACACCAGTGGTGATTCTAGACCGGGTGATTCTAGATTTTTGGGTGGCACTCGGTGTCGCTAATCAAATCTCCAGGGTGGCCCCTGCCTCCCGAAGCCCACTCTCTGGCCCCGCCCCTGCTCCACACGCTCTGAGAGCTGATCAAGGATAGCAGTTGTCTCAAAGCTATCGGTTCTCTGTTAATGGAGACTCACAATGGGTATTGGGAAGAGATGCGAATTTTTCCTCAGACAGCATAGGTCCTGTTGAGTTGAAATCGAATGTGAGGTAGTCGTGCAAGTTCTCATTAATTTAGCTACTTGATGTAACATTGTTCGATGCACTGAGACTGTATGTGGTGGATTTGTTGATGTGTGATGTCACACGTTTCAGATATTCCTTTTATCAGAATATCTGTTTGTTATCTGTTTTTAGTTGTTGTTGGTGTAAAGGACAGTAACTGAAAACAGGGGAAATGCCATACAGCTGCAGTTGCTCACACAGAAGAGATGTCGATTGTACTGCAGTGTTGCAGATTGTAATGCTCGGGCAGAGCAACCAATCACAACACTTGAAATATCTCATCAGGGTCCTCTGCCCAGAAATCTAGTGGGATTCATAAAATCACCAAAATGATGGGCATCTTTTCGGAGCTCATCCATGCCTTAATTCACAGATTTTTCTGTGACAATTTCCAGTATCACAAGTTAAAAAAGTATGCTTTTTTTCCCTTTTCATTAGCAACTCAATTTTCTGTGTTACAAAGAAGAAAAGGAAAGTAAAGTCCTTTTTTAGCTGTCCACCTTTCTGACCAGGAAAATGAAGAGATGATTTTTTTCCCCCTAATGCTGACTTCTGAAACAAAATCAAGTAATCACTTGTTTTTCATTTTTAAAATTCTGCTTCTGAAGCAAAAACTAGCAGAGGTTTTACAGACTACAAACCAGCACCAGAGAGAGTAGATGACCATGGTAGGATGTTTTTTTAAATATATAATTCTTTAAATTGTTTTTAAATGTAATTGACTTAGTTGGATTTTTAAGTCATTTTAGTTATCTTATTATATCTTATTGTTGTTCCTCATCAATTAAAAAAGGTCTTTCCCTCTCTGTGTTTTTTCCAAGGATTTAAGAAAAGGTTACAAGGATGATAATGGTGATGATGATTTTAGCATTTTTATACTTAAAATCATTCAAGTTTCCTCAAGTTGGATAGAAACACTATGTGAACAGTTCTCTGTAAGTGGCTCAGAGACTGTAATGAAATGAGATTTTGGCTCTGACTGGGTTACTCTGTAAGGCACAGACCATCCACACTCAGAATGCTCTCACCATGCGTAAGCTAAGACTGCACATTGGGTATAGTTATAAATACCTTCAAAGTTTTCCAGCAACCAGTGAGAATTATCAAAGCCAGCAAAGCACTGCTACATTCCACATTTTTCTTAACAAATGGATGCAGCAGCGATAGCACTGCCAACATGCTTAATCCATACGTAAACAACCCCCACCAAGGAAAAACCACAAGGAGGATTCAAATCCATCACATTTAGCACCTTTTATGCCATTTGTGATAAGTCTGGCAACTCTAGTAGTGACCGCTTTCAACAATCAAGTTTACTCATCTGCTTTTTAGTTTCATATCTAACTTTGATCAAACACTGTATTTTCCTTCTTTGATAACTATTACTTAGGAGTATTTTTTCTGCATCTGTAATTTTCTTGTATCACTGTTGTGCTCTACTCCCTTTCAAGGTTTCACAACTTCTTACAAACAGAAATTTTTCATAAATTTAAAATCCCATGACTACTGGTATATATTACTCATTAAATTTAAATTTAGCAATGATTATAGATTAACTAATCACATATTCATTAATCACTATTTGTATTAATTAGCTAATGCTCTCAAAAAGACTGCTATTCTCACATGAGAATGCAAAGAGCAGCTGCTTGTTATGCTCTGTTACAGCATCATTAGCATTTCCTGCTAGAATCATGACAAGAATCATCATTACTCTTACCCTCATAGCACGAAGCTATTTTACAGTGGAATATTTCGTGTTGTTGGAACTTTGTAGAGGAAATCACGATTTGGGTCACGTGAGTTTTCATGCTTTAAAACACACTACTCTCTTCAAATTTTCAAAACAAATGTCTGTAATGTGAACTTTCCATGTAATTTTGCAGCCTTGCATCGTCATGCATTTAGATAAATGATAACCGGTAACGGGTTAACCTTCACCAGCATGAGAGCAACTCTTACTGCCTTACCGAGCACTTTCATTTCAGACTGGTTTATTGTGACAGACAGACAGGAAACTGATGTGGTTGCATACATCCCCAGTTTAAGACTTCTTGCAGCTGTGATCTGATGTCCCAGCAACCACAGACACTCATGAAAATGTTTTCCACTTCTGTGACCACAGTCTATGCAGGTTCACAAACAGGTCACACAGTCTGTTTTACACAGCAGTTGACACCATTTTAAGGTGTTCTACATAAGCCTTTTCAGCTTACCCACAGCGATTACATTTTTCAGCTAAATGAACAATGCAAAATATAACTCCTCTTATCATGGGAACCTGAGCATGAAAGCTGACAGTGATGAAAGTACCTAACCACAGATCTACGTGAGCTCTGATGCATGTCGCAATAATATAAGTTGGATGGAGTGGGGGGTTCTTCTGTCATGCCATGGTTCTCAAGTTCACCCTCCATTGACCAGTTTATGTGATTCTCTAGTTCTGTGGTTCACTTTAATTGGATCATTAGTTCCACCTGTTTTCAGGGATCATTAGTTCCACCTGTCAGTTTAACCTTGACCAGGCCTATTTAAATACTCCTGGTTTTCCTGTCTTTCTTTTGGTGGAATTGAGTTGCTTTTATCTAGTGAGTTGTATGGTCAAGCTTATGTCAAGAATCCTGCATTGTGAATCCTGCTTCAAGTCCTGTAAATTCCCAAGAATTCTTTTGTTTCATGTTTTGTTTCAATAAAACGGAGGAAATCCTGCACATACATACATTTCATGTTGCTCTTTCATCAAAACTAGATGCTGCTCCATAAAAGTACATGTTCTGTGACCTGCTTTAGATTTGAAAGTTTAAAAAGAACCCGTACATGTAGATCCTCATTGAATCTTATATTTTTCATTTGTGTTCAAAGGCCGTCTCAAAGTGCTGTAATAATGTCTGCAGTAGTTTCTCTTTCATTTTCATATTTGAATACACACAGTTGCTGTAGCTTCCTGTTCATATGCCGTGTGCTGTATAAATATCAAACTGAAAATTTAGAATAGATTTCTTTAAAAAGAAAAAATCCATCCATTTTGAAAATATACGGCTTTTTAATGAGACGTTTGACTTAGGCTGAAATCTGACTATCCTTGAACAAAAGATCAACCATGTATATGTTTGTTCTCCTAAAATAAAGCCATCATATCTTCTGTAGTGAGTCTTTAATTGTTACTAATGTTCACAAATACAAACACTGATTATTTCAATCACCCCATTAATTAGTACCACTGTCTTGAATACCTACTGTTCTTGGAGGAAAGCAGCTGTTTCAGGACATGTCACGCTTTTTCTTATATTATTTTGTCCTACAGGAAAACTTTCAGTAAAAAAAGAAAAACCGTTACCATTACAATGCACTTTATATCGCTGCTTAAGTAAATTAGCTGCTAGCTACTACTACTAATCATAATAATAGTTATAATAACAAACATTATAACATTTACCAGGTACCTTAAAATCAGAGATCCTTTAGTAGTATTATACACGGATCCAGAGAGGATGAAAACTGTGGTAGTTGTGGCCAGTGTAAAAAAAATTAACGGCGAAAGATATCGGACCTTCATTCTGTCAAAACACAAATAAAAAATATCATTAATGCATTAATTACGAGTACTGTCTGTCTGGCTCCCACACATATATTTCTCAGTCTTGTTAAGATGTATTTTATTCAGATCGAGCGAAAAGTCTCGCTGGTTATTTACAAGTGAGCTGAATGTTCTGCGTGTGACCACAGAGGCAGCACCTGCAGGGTTTGCAACGCTAGACTAAGGCGTTTGTGCGAAAAAAAAATGCATTTGTAAGCTGTTAACTTGTAATACATTGCGTGCATAGAATAACAACGTCTACGAAAAGAGCATGGTGGCACTTCAAGGATAGCAAGCTGCCTAATTACGGATAATAGCTGAGTTAATTAATAAGAGCTGAGGTTTGGGTTTATTGCGCAAATCCTGAGGTGGCGCATCTAACGATTAAACAAGTCACGACACAGTTTATTTTTCAGAGCTGAGGTTTGGGTTTATTGCGCAAATCCTGAGGTGGCGCATCTAACGATTAAACATGTCACCACACAGTTTGTTTTTTAGCATCGGAATTTCTCTGATGATTGTTATATTGAATGGAGACAGAATTTCTTGGTGTCGTTTCACATTTTTGATACGTCGTTTCAATATTTTTTGATACACGGAACTAAGATATTCGGCTGGGATTCTTTTAAGCCTTGCCCTAAGTATGGTGTTCTGCTACTACTACTACCAATACTACTACTACCGTTGCCACCTGCTTGACTAGGTCCGGGCTATTTAAGACAAAGTATTTTCCCTTCATTTAACTCTAAAATGACAGATCATATGTTTTACAGAATGACTACGTTGCCTTTAAACTTGTGTAAAAACCAAACCAAAATTTTCACTTTCAAAATGGTGTCAGACTGATACATACTACCTAGGTTTAAAAAGAAAGACGGAATGAGCAAAGCCCCATGAGAAGCTATACAAAACAACTAAGTGAAAGTAAAAAATTCAGCAACACAAAAAACATAACATTATCTTTAACCTACCTTGCAACTCCTTAAGTGTATTTGAGATCACCCATACGCGAAAATGTTTAATAATATGATTTTTCTGAGTCTCTAACCACTCCAGTAACGCAGAGTTTTAAGTGCACAATGGTGTCACACACATTAATGGGTAAGGAATGACAAACAAGACCAAAAAATGTTTACCTCAAAGTATAAAGTTATCCCTGATTTGAGCGAAAATCCACATATATTTTCATACTTGTTGCTGTCAAAATTTTCTAATTTATACTACTTTAATGATGCCTCCCGGTTGACAAACGTTCGGGGACAGTCTTTTGTGCTAAAAATCTAATAACCTTCGTCTTGCGATAGGAAGGTCCGATTCTATCGCTTTAGAACGCTATTGTAATTCTTACCCCAATAATACTTCATTTGAATATCATGCTACCAATACTCCGCCCACCCCTTGCAGCACCACTATCCACCTCCGTGACTGCTGATGACGTTGCTACTTTCTTTGAAGAAACAGCGGCAGACATTCGTAGCCAATTCTCCTCAACACACGAACATAAACCATAGCACTCTCTACACAGTCCCCTCTCTGCTACACAGACATCTCCAAACGTCTTCTTACTAACAGTCCTACCATCTGCCCCTTAAAATCCCTCCCAAACATAGGGTCGCGACCCGAAATGGGTCGCGGATCTGTTTTCACTGGGTCACCAATTGTCAGAGTAAAATGCGTAACAATGCTATGATATGTTCCTAATTAAAACAGAAGAAGAGGGCTCTTTTTTGCTGCGCTGGACTATTCAGCTCAGGTGCTGTGTACGGGGCTCTCTCTCTCTCTTCTCGCGAACCTGATCTCGGCTTCTGGCTGAGGTAACGTTGAGTGAGCAGTCGACATTTTCATTTGGTGAAAATGTTTCCCTTGGTGGAAGCGGAGTCAGTTGAAAACAAATGGACTAATGTATCGAAGCACAGTTTCAAAAGCAATATTTTTCTTTCTTTCTTTATTCTTTTCCCGAGAATGTCATTTTACGAATATGAAGCAATGTTGCACTCTGTTCCCACCAGTATATGTGAGATCTGTGAGAATGTGTGCGTCCCAATGTTTCTCTTGATATCATCAGACCAGAGGTTGCGTTAGACTTTCTCGTTAGGGTCGTAAAATGACGTCATAATCTGTTATTACCCATCATTTTAATTGCCTTTTTTATTATAATAACACATATTTAATAGCATTTCATTTTCATTCATTTTCATTTTTTAATAACTGATACAGAACAAGCTTATAGTTTACGCATTTATTAGTGCAGGGAGAGAAAAAACGAACAGAGACACCGACCTCGCGGTCACTTTTCATGCCAACACCACACGAAGCAGATTAATGATTTTTTTCCCGTAATAACAGCGGAGGCCACTAAAACACTGCGTGTAGACAGGCAAATATGAACAATGCAGTTTTAGAAAATTAGACAATTATAATTGAAATATGAACAAACCATTTCCAAGAAATTAACTAAATTGAGCTCAATTGATCGGCGGTAGCCTAACCTGAGCTCAAACCGTCCTCTTGATCCGCATGGACTTAAACTGGGTGCTCGCTTGTGCCGCTGTCTGACAAAAAATGATCAGTAGCCAACTAGGCTACTTGCTTGTCCTTCATCCTCCGTCCACGGTATCAGTCCCTCTTTTTTTCATCTCGTTTATCAACGGCATCACAGTTACTGGTTTTTGAAGAAACTTCGGACACCCATCTTCCGTGACATTTTGCAATGGTAGGTAGCGATATAGCCTACCAATAGTGATGGGACGTTTGATGCCGAATCTCCGAAGTTAGTTTCACTTTCGCAAAGCATATTGGTTCGAAACAGCGTGCTGAAGCCTGTATCAAATTGCCATTACCACGTGACTGGTCCGAAGCTTCGTACGTCACTGAACATCGGAGAGGGTTTGACCAATTCGAAGTTTTGGCGCCATCCCGTATCCCATAAGCAATACAGGGACGTGGAAGAACCAGTCATGCAGTTCATAGTGAGACGAAAAGTACGCAGATATAAAATATGGAGATTACAGTTGGAACGACCTGAGTTGAGAGCCACTGGTTTAGCCAAAAGGTTAGGTTTATCTGCAGTGCTAAGAGCCCATTAGATCGCTCTGCAGTTATCTATTTGTTATTTATTAGATTTATCCCATTCTATCTAATCCAAAATGTGGTTGCACATTTTATTCTGTTTTGCTTTGACGTTGTGCTGCACTTAATAGAATTAAAATGTTCATTATATGTTCATGTTAAGGAATCATTTAACGAATAATGTTTATTCCAAATTGCCTTTAATTTATGGCTTGTAGTGATTCACCTTAACTGTGTTATTTAAATCTGTATTTTGTTATGGTCATTTCTATATGCCACTTTGTTTCATGTTTGATATGTGGACATTTGACAGTGGCCTCGTTTCAGTTTTGGTCGTTTCATTATTATCAAGTTGTTTCTGTGTGCGGTAAAACAGGCATGAGTTAGCAAGGACTGCCTATTTGCATAGACATAGCCCCAAACACCTGTCAGTGCAGTGTTACAGCTACCAATAATTAAAACAAATAACGAAAAAAATATAAAATCCATCGACAGCTACATCCTGTTAGGCTTTATCCGACCTAAACAATCAAACTATTATTTCGTGCCTTTACAACAAGCAAAAAACAATATATTGACATGGGTTACTCACAAGACAAGTGCAAAGAAAATGTATGGTCCCTTATCCTCTAAGGCAGGGGTCTCAAACTCTGGTCCTGGAGGGCCGGGATCCTGCTGTTTTTCTTGTAGATCAACTAAATAGAATCTCTGATTGGCTGAAGAGTGTCCACACCTGTTTTCAAGGTGAAAATCAACAGGTAACTAAGAGGTGAAAACAAAAATCAGCAGGACCCCGGCCCTCCAGGACCGGAGTTTGAGACCCCTGCTCTAAGGAGTCTTTCAATCCAAATAATGCATTGCGAAACGATAACAAACGGCAGTTTATTTAAAGCTTCATCTTCCTCTCCTTCTCTTTGGCAAATCTGGCAACTACATTGTCCTTGTCGATTTCAAGGTCCCTCTCGATGCACAGCGGTGCTAAATTTGACAGCCTCAACTCATCCGTACTTGTCCGCAAATAACTTTTGGTGAGTTTCAGACGGCAAAAAACCCTCTCATGCTTTGGCTACGGGTCATGCAACTGCTAAAGAAACCCACTCTAAATCCAGCTGATGTCAGAAACTGCCGTTCAGTATGTCTTCTACCACTGTGGAATCTCTTGCTATCTTCTGCAGGAGACTGAAAACCCACCTTTACAGACTCCCCCACTAATTAACCTCTCTTTCTATGTTGTGGTATTAAAAAAAAACTATATCCTAACTATGTCTCAGGTTTTGTTTATTGTTTTTCTGTTCTGTTGTCCTAGAATACACAGGAGTGTGGTACTGAGAGTAATTAATTTGCTTTCTTACCGCGATCCTTCGCTTATGAGGTAATTAAACCTGATTGATGCACTTATTCTAAGTGGCTTTGTTTAAAAGCGTCTGCTAAATGCCAAATTGTAAATTGTAAATATGGGTTTACCTTGACTGACTTAGTTAAGACTGCCATGTTTACACAACTAAGGACACTTTTTAATTATTATCAAGTAAAGTAGGCCTACTTAGTGTTTATGCTACTAGGACGTTATTACCTAACTGAAAACAACGTGAATATCTTAACTTCGGAGTCGCGATTCCGTAAGGCTGTGAATTAATGTGCCAAACTTCCGTTACAAGGGTAAGGTTAGGTTCATCATTAACAGATGACTGCTTTATTATATTTGACAAGGTTTATTGATTTTGCATACAGTTCCGCAAGACTGTCAAGAGATCCAAGGACTGTCAAGAGACTGTCGAGAGATCAACGGTAAGAATTGCCACTCTGTACATTGAGCTTGACAATAATTTTGCTGATTTAAAAGCAAATATGAAAACGATCGAGCCAAACCAAAAATAACAAATATACTCAAAGTGCTGTTTGCAGTAAATTTCAACGGCTATAGGTCTATTTAATTGAAGACAGTGGTGCGCACGGCGATATTCCTTCCATTAATAATAAACATTGTAAGAGCCATTTTAGAAAATAGAGATTAATTTGTATTGCAGTTTCTAATGCTCGTATATAAGTGTTTAGACTTATCTTTGACAAGAAATAGATTCTGATTCTCTTGTTTCTCTTGGGAAATGAGAACCATTTTCGTTTGTTGCCCTGACTCGATAAAGACTTCTGATGTGGCGTATGAAGGATTTGGAATGGGCTACCATGAAAAATCGCAATTAAGGATGCCGATGCTTTTACCTTACGTGGTTAATTTAAACGATTTAGCGCTTCAAAGTCGAGCTAAATGTGAATCAGTTACAATACAAAACAAATGGAACCCGCGAACAGATGAGCTCGGATTTTGGTTTATGGGCAGAACTGCTTTCACTTTGTCGTACGATTCATTATCTGCAGTACAGACATATGAAAACACATGCATGAGACAGCAAATTCACAGTGATAGTCAGATGCGAATACCAGGCAAAGATAACAGCATAATGCGCTTAAAAAATACTTAAATCAACAGCAAAAACGTTCATATATTTAATATACTGTGGTATTGGCGCTCAGTCACATCATAACTTCCCTGATCGTGACCTCCACTGTATCGTAGATTGTATGATTAGTCTTTCACATACCTGATAAATAGGGAACCAAAGGAAACATGGAATATTTCAAAGAAAGTTAAATTTGAACAAAACGAAAATGCAGGAGGTGTTAACTCCTCAATGGCCGTCCGGGAAAGTTTTTTGGGGGGAGGGGGGCAAGCGGCGAAGCTGCATAGGCTCCCATTGTGTTTCTACCTTTTCTCCATCATCTTCTTTTTCTTCTTCTGGCTAGGGTGTCTATTGCTGCCCTTAGAACCGTGTGGTAAAAAGTTGTGAAATTTGGCACACGGATTGGGGGCAGTTCCCTGATTGTTTTCACCAAGTTTCATGTCTGCACCTGGAGCACTCTAGCGCCACCAATAGGTCAAAGTTGGAGGTGCGTTTCCACTTGTAACTCTTGAAATACATGCCCGATTTTTGAAAATAGGGTACCTTTCGATTCCTTGGATCAAGCTGAGCTCAACGCACCCTATGCCGTCAATTTCTGCCATATTGTATTTTCCACCATATTGGATTTTATGAAACAGTTTCAAAAGTTTTCACAGGCCACAAGTTTTGTCCAATCCTCCCCAAAATTGGCACAGATGATCTTCAAACCAACCCTCGCAAATGTTATTTGTTGCTTTTCGATTTGCAAAAGTATTCGTCCCTTACAGCCAATCGAAATTGGTCGTGAAGTCGCCAAAAGGGAAGTTAGCTCCTATTTGAGCAAAACATTCATGTATCGACACCAATCTTGGTGGACTGACTCAGGACTCTGCCCAAAGGAAGTCCATACAAAATTGCCCCATTTTGCCACTTGGGGGGTGCCATAATAAGGACCCCCAAATATCATTTGAAATCATGCCTTTGTTGATCCTGAGGTCTGGACATGTTGCCGTTTCCTGTACTGCATTCGTATTCGACGGCGAAGTAGCAAAACAGAAAGTGAGGTCATAACTCAGCAACAGTTTGATATATCAAAATCAGACATAATACATAGACTCCAGAGCCCATTCTGAGGAAGGACAAAATTTTGCATCATTTGATCACTGGGGGGCGCTGCAATAAGCAAAAATATGTTTGGGCTAATAACTGTTGATGTGTTTGCCTTAAATAGCTAATTCACATGTCTGGAGATTCCTTGGGAGGTCCCAAGGCCTACAGACGTCAACCTAATCGATGCGGCCGACATATTGTATTATATAGAAAAGTTTAAAAAATTTTCACAAGCTGCAAATCTGGCCCAGTCTTCCTCAAAATTGGCACAGATGATTTTCAGACCAAGCTTCACAAAAGTTAATTGTGGCTTTCTGATAGGCAAAAGCATTGACTCATTACAACAGATCAAAATCAGCGGCGAAGACACCAAACAGGAAGTAAGGGCATATTTCAGTAACACTTTGATGTACCAACACCAAACTTGGTATGTCCACCCAGGACACCGTCCTGAAGATGTGCAAAAAACAATTATGTCATTTGACCACTGGAGGGCGCTGCAATTAGCAAAAATAACTTTTGCCTTTTGAGTGTTCATGTGTTTCTGTCAGCAAATGTGATTCTTGTGTCAGGTCAGCTGTCATATAACTTCCTATCAGTGCTTACAGCCACGCATTTACCATGATCAGATCAAGTTGCCATGGCAACTCTGCCCTGCTGGGCTGCTTGGCCTCCACAATCGCTGCTTGCATATATATATATATATATATATATATATATATATATAGAGAGAGAGAGAGAGAGAGAGAGAGAGAGAGAGAGAGAGAGAGAGAGAGAGAGAGAGAGAGAGAGGAGACTTGGGATGTCTGCCATAGAACTCTGTTCAATGCGTTGACAGAAATGTAAATCTCACTAAACCTATTCATAGTGTATTTATGATGAGACAGAAAACTAAACTTCACTTTTTTTCAATTTCCTCTCTACATCTTCTTACTGAACAGATAGTCAGCCTTCTCTCTGTTTTTTTTTTTCTTCAAATCTGCTCAATCTCTGAAGTTGTCAGAATGAAGATCCAGTACTCTAAGCTTCTGATCGCTTTTGTGGTGGTGCTCTGTCTCACAACTGTTGTAATTTTCATCCTAATGGGGTTGCCTTTTTCTGTCAGAGGATCGCCAACATCAAGGTAGGCAATGTTTGCTTACACATTTGTTTGTTTTCTAATAATCAGTGTGCTATGGTTTAATGAACCTATGTTTTTCAGTCTATTCTTAGAATAACCCATGCCATGAGCATGCTATGCGATGGAATACATGATTCATTTTAGAAGAGATTATCAAGCTCTTGAATGAATTGAATCAAATATGGTGTCTTGTGTGTTTTTTATTGTTCTCACAGTCAGCTAAATTAGCAATTGGAATGTTTTTGTTACAAAGCTGCTACCATTTTTTTTCTCAGGTTTTGTATTGTTATGCATAAATACACTATAAGAACAAATACTAAGTATCTAAGATCATCTTGCTCAGAAAAACCTAAGCATGCCAATTCTATCATTACCCAAACTTTTCATCAGTCTCTCAGAACTGGAAAATTATAGATTTAGCTTTCAGATAGAAATGACAAAGATATTTCTGCCCTTTAAAGAGCTCATTGGTAGGCTCCAAAGGATTTTTACTTGTTGAATTATTCATAACTATATGTAGGGCTGTACCCGACTTAGAATTTTTTTAGCTGAATCGGATTTGGCTGTTCAATACTAATATTCGATTATTCGTTCCTTTTTTCATATAGACTGTCTGGCAATCAGAAAATCCATTGGCATAAGTTTCAGTGATGATTTCGACCACATTAACATAGTCAAAGGCAACAGAGTCATCAGGACATATTTTTGAGCATTTAAAGATCAATAACAGACAGCTGCATATGATTTGAATTGCGCCCTAATTGATTTGCCGACATATAATGTCGGGCTACCATATGGATTTGTCGGAATAATGAGGCGGCACGCGTGTATTTCTGTTTAAATCAAGCTCTAATAGCCTACTTTTCAGTTTCACTTTAAACGTCAAAAACAACGTGTAGCCTAAAGGAATAAACAAATGAAACAGTTCAAAATAAATTCACGGCATTGCCCGCTATAAAATAATAACTTCTCGTCTTCAACAGAATGTATTAGATTACTTTATCTCTCTTTCAACATAATGTGTAAAAATTAAGTGTAAACGAATAAATAAACAGATTAAACACGTGCAGTTTAAGATTTGAGATATTTAAGATGAAAAAGAAAACGTTTGTCTTCAGTCTCTTTTTCGATAGCCGCCTAGCTATGCAACTTACCCGTTGCAAATGGTTTGCCATGCTCGATGTTGTTGAATGATATCAGCAAATTCTTGCATTCAGAGATTGCATTTAACTATGTTAGGGCTGTCCTTCAAAAGTTCGAAATGCCGCCATACTTTAGACTTCTTCTGAGCCATGGTTATAGACAGCCTAGTTTACCAATCACCTAAGGTTTTAGCTTCCCTCATCAGTCAACCACCAATGCATGTTGTAACGTGGATTTTTTTTTAGCGCCAGCAAGCCCTGCTGGAATATAAACATATATTTATGATTCCCCTTATTTATAGTTCCTCGCTGAAATGTCATCCCTGTGCATTTTTGTAAGCTTCTATCTGTTTTTTCTGTTATTGTAATGCGCACTGACTGACGAAAAAAAACTCCAAAAACGACTGCTCCACTTGAAAGATCTCCGTCGACTGACAGCCCCCTACTGATGATTCGACTCGTCGACTTTCAGAGGGCAGCCCTAACGATGTGATTGATAACGCTGCAATAATATTGACTGACAATATTTTTTTTTATCTTAAAGCTATTCTGATGGACAAAGTGAAGCAAGAAATGTTGGATGTTTTTCCAAAGCTACTGCTTTCCTACAAGTGAAGTAGGTGATCTGATGAGTGAACTAATAAATTAAATGATGTACATGAGAATAATGTTATTTGCCATACATCTGTCAAATAAACCCATCAAAATTTATTAAACATTCCACAAATTTTCCATCTGAAAATCCATCATAAATTTTGAAGTATTCATGAATTACATGTGGCATATGAACATAAAATGATTGTATTTTTTAACATATGCAAATATTTTTCTTAAAATAAAAGATTGGGGGGGGAAATGATGTAATTCAAACTTGGCTTTGGGTGTCTTCAGCTACATGGGTACAAACATACTAATATTTAGCGGTGATGTACTTGAAATCTATCCCATAGAACTACGAAGATGGACCATTTCTCACGCACACCATGCTCATGTGCAGGTCAAAATACTTCATTGATAAACAATGTGCCAGAGGACCAAATTGACCAAGTCTTGAAACGCAGGGCAGAGGAGTACAGAAAACACCATATCAGGTGTGGAAAATATCACATTAAGTAACCTTCTCTAAAATAATGTTAGTCATACATAAGGGACCTCATATGTAAACATTTCATTAGAGCCTGGGGACTAAATTGTTGCATACACACAAGTGAGAAAACTTACTTTGCCACAAAAAATGTCCCATTCTTTTAACTCCCACATTTAGCCATAAATTGCTTTTTAAATCGCCCGCATTAATGTCATTTGCATGCAAAGCATGGTTTTATCATAGAATCAAATACAAAAAGGCAAAATTAAAGCAGGATGCAAGTGCTACTGTCTCTGTAGGGGAAGTTGCTGTCAAGCCAGCAAATTTACATGAGTAAGTGGCCTCTTTAATATTAGCACTCCCAACAAAACAAAATATATTGAGTGGGAAAAATTCCAGTGGTAGTTGATTCTGCAAGCTCTCAGGTCTAAACAAAAAGGAGTCCTAGTCAAAATGCGTTTGGAGGAAGCATGCAGTTACTTTACTCACCATAACTGAAGTGAATGCCATGCATAAAGGAAAGCAATGAGAATACTTGGACATCCCAGACTGGGAGAAAAGGAGACAAAAATCCAAGGTTTCTGGTAGATAAAAAATTCAAAGGAGAGACAACATGTTCAGATGACCATCATGATTGATTTGAAACAGGATTTTCCTTACTGTTAAATCAAAAATAATGCTGTGTTGGGTCAAATTAGTTGTTAATTCAACATTGTGTTTTTTTTGATCCACAAATTTTGTTTAGGAGGAATGCAAACCTAGATGTCCTACTCATAGCTCCTTCTAACTCTCCTCTTCAGTATCCTATTCACGGCTTCACAGTTGAGCCCTTGACAAAGAGCCTGATTCCAGGTATTCTTATATGTCACAAGTCAGTTTTCAGAAAGATTTTAAGCAATTAATACTGCTATTACTTACTTTGTTATTAACGTTTGGTGGCAAATTAAAAATCCATACATTTGGTAATGTATCACAAATGACCAGTACAACTAGACCAGTGTTACAACAGTGATTTGTAGGGGTGTAACGGTTTTGTACCCAAACCTCAGGTCCTCGGTTCGGTTTACAATATGCGTATAGTGAATTTTTTCTCCAGAGTGACTTATTATTGATTTATTGATTGGGGGAGAGGGGTGCCACGCCAATACATATTCCAAGCAAGAACATTCCGCGCAGTCTGTGTTCTTAATAAAAATGTTAATCATAATCAGAAGTTGGTACGCTTTTCCTTTTCTTTTTGATTATCTTTGCCGACCAGAACGTATAGTGACTGTGCTTATCGTGCCGTGTGCTTATGCTTTAAGCGGCTGTTATAGAATTAATGAAAATGCCTCATGCAACTTGCCAATACTTTGCTATCATTTACTACAATGGAAATCTTTCACTCGTTTTCTTGATTAAGAACCTTTAAAGGTAACAGTGACATTTGGACTTCTTGAAGTTATTGTCATGGAGCAATGAGTTAAAAATACCAGTTGCTCAAGTTTACTTTTTTTACGCTCCTTTTACAAACGAAAAGGATTAAAACAATACATTCATTTGCATTTTTGAAGGGCATTGTTGCTGCATGTACTGAATTTGTTATTTTGTGTTAAATCTGCATATGTTTTAAAAGAAGGAGAAATTTCAGTTTTATGTTGGTTCAATCTTCTTCAACCCGAAATGTGATACAAACCAAACCGTGGACCACAAACCAAGGAACAAACCAAACGGTAAATAGGGTGAACCGTTACACCTCCAGCGACTACTCTAGCTTACAATGTGATTTTTGAGAAATTCTTGAAAGGCCATTGTCATTCTGCCTTCGGTTATTACAATATGCATTTAATTGATTTTGTTACAGGCCTAGCTGTTGGTGCACAAAACAGGGCACTTTACAAGGTGCGTGTATGAGAATATATACCCAGTTGCATTTGAGAGTGAGTGGGAATAAGTTTTTTTCTATAAGGGTTGAAGGGTTGTTGCTTTTTAGGAAGATCTTGCCAGTTCTAATTTGCATCTGATTCAGTTTTTGTGCAAAATATAATGCATTGAGTGCCATATATCAAATAGGGGCTAAGTATGGGCTGATGTCAGCAATGACAGTCAAACACAAAAGAAATCAAATGTCCTGCTTCTGCATTACTTTTTTGTCTGACATAACTGGATCCTGCAACATTCAGAGTACTGGGGCATTTATGTTGCTTAACTTGGGCATTTATGCGGCTTGAGCAGAGAATCATACATATGAGGGCTGGTGACTTCATCTTTCAAGAATGAACAGAATATAGAGGCTTTGCCTCAGTACGACTATACTTCAAACAGATTCTTTCATTTTTGAGTAAACCGCAACTGTGAGAGGATTATAGTTCCTGCAGGTTATTGTGGACTACTCACTGGCAAAGAACTACAAATTGTGATTCTAATCATTGCTCCTCTAGTGGAAAAGTATAATTTCATCCCAGTCTTTCCTGATACTGATGCTTTATTTGTACAAATTAACAAAATCAGTACATGGAACAATGAGCTAAGGCAGGACCTGAGGAAAAGGTATTTTAATGAGATACATCATAGTTTCTATGACTCTCCACATGGATTAATTCTACAGAGGCCTAATCCCAGGCTTTTGGACTGCACAGTAACAGGAAAGCACACATGTCCTAAAAATTTTATCTTACACTCATATATATTTGATCCTCATATTATTTATTTATTTATTTTAAAAAATTCACACTTGTGCCTTTTATTTGTTATCTCTGATATTGAAGATTAGAGAAATAAACACAAATTAAAAATGAAATAAAATCAAATAAAATAAGTCACATAACAAGGAAATGCATGAACATTCAACTTGATTTCCATTACATATAATTACTTGAAATATTATCATAAAAATTAGCCAAGACATTGTGAGGCAATTTGATCACATGATTGTTCATGTATACCACTGCTGAAGAAATGTTGTGCTCTCAGGTGTCACTAAGTGTGTCCAGTGGTGTTCTGTCTGTGGAGGGCACAACAGACATGGACTTGGTGGAGGGTCAGGGTCAGAATAAGCTGAACATCTCAACCCAAAATCAGACCCAGCTGAATCAACTGTTGAGTCAAGTGTCTTACACCAGCACCATCTACCACATCAAGACCAAGGACTTTGGTAAGACCCAGGCTTTGTAGACACCAGCACTACTTCAGTTGCTTAAGGCTGATGTAATCTCCAAATATTGGCTTCATTGAACTGTAATAATAAAGAGTTGGGAAGGTCCATCACACTTAAAAAATGTCTCTCAACTCTTTCCTATTTGTCATCTTTGTGCCTATGGGCAAAGACTGGAAAAAAACTAAAGTAGAGTTTGACAGCTTGGTGTCATTCTGAGTCCCCACAGTTTTTCATAAAAAAGACTGTTCTCATTAGAAGTTCTTGTTTATTTTTAGCTTGAACAAAGACAAGAGCTCTTCTCCGTCTTGATTTAGCTATCACATTAATCATGAAGCCTATTAGGATTTTCCCTCATTTTTTCACCATAATGGTTTAATCCAACCAAAGACAGCAAAGTCTGTTTGATGTACACAGTCTTAAACGGCTGAGTAAACAGCAGTAGTCAAGTCGAATTCCATGAAAAACAAATAATCAAAGACAGAGAGGATTGCTGGGGAAAAATGGCATAGACCGTTTTCATGAGCCGCGGTAGACAAACACACCAGTGTACACCCTTACAAAAAACAGTAAATGATAAAACTATGAGACCATATTTGAACAATATCACACGAGAGGGAGTGCTGTTATACTGTATATCAGCATGGCTGTGATTTGGTCGTAGGCATGAGGCCGCAGGCCAAGTGCCAAAGATAATCACAGCCAAGCTATTTACAGTGTGACAGCACTCCCTCTCCTGTGATATTGCTTTTATACAGCAGTTCTAAAAACAAGGCTGTTTTTCATGTAATGATAATTTGAGACAACAAATTATGTTTTTCATCGTTTGTCCGGCTCCACTGACAAAAATAGTTCCATCAGGATTACATTTACACATGCTGTCAAGCAACAAATGAACGGTTTCTTGACTGCAGGTCAGTTAGCCAGCTAGCTAGCTACATGCTTTTTCTCATACATGAAAAGGCTAGCTATACAGTAGGCAATCAAGTCACTTTTAATCATAGCCCACCGAAGGCTAGCGAGCTACTTTTTAGCATACATGAATGGGCTTGATATACGATAGGCGTGCTAGCTAGCTATTGTTCATCTTACCCAACTGCAGGCTAGGTAGATTCTTTTATCAGACATGGAAACGTATCCACATTTGCGTTGTCGGTAAACGCAAATTAAGTTTGCATTGGTGTAATCAGTGATTGTATCGGAAAATCTGTTAAGCGAAGTGATACATGATAGTAAAACATCCCAGTGCTGTTATACTCTATATCAGCACTCTTTGGAATACCGTTGTCCAATCAAATTACTCGACCGGAACCAACTGTTTTATAATGGGCTATATCCTCCCTGCCAAACTATTATGCAAGTGCTATAATTGACTGTATAAATGAGACATGACACTTTAATCTAATTTAATTCATTTAATTTTTAATTTAAGATGTTTACAGAGAGGAGAAATAGGCCTATAATTGGACAGCATCAGTTTCATCTCAGTCTTGTCTCTTACAGCAAACTTCATGTTTGAAGACCATGCAGTCATGTTTCCCATTATCATTAAGAGGTCTTCTATGCCTGTTTTATATGATCCTGGAACAGGTCAGATTTCCTGTTGTACTGCCATTTTTGGTTTCTGTAAATGTAAAAAACAATGAGAGTGTAAATGTGTTTGGAGATCTTTTAAACATTGTGGTCTAATTCAAAGGTACCTGTTATATCTGAGATGTGTAATATGATGATGTTTGAAATATAGTACATCTGATTTAATTTGTGGCGTACAATGTTCATATGTTAATATGACATGTTGAATCATGAAAATAACAGCTATAATTAAAAACAACTAGGAGCACTGGAATAGAAGAAATCAGTGCTATAAAGGAACCCTTGAATCCGATTTACCGCTATTTCATGAGAGCTATTCTTTTTGCCACAGATATCAACTCCCAAGTGACAATCACAACTAAGACATTCTTGAGGTATAAGGAACTTAATGTGCTGATTAAAAGTATCCGGAAGTATTACAGGGACATCAAAATAATCATTGCAGATGACAGTTTAAACTCACAAAAGGTGGATGGCGCCAACATTGAGCAATACATTATGCCCCCAGCTCAGGTAAATTTTAGCTTGGTTCATTTTTACATGGAGACAAATAAAAACCAATATGGTACATATTCCTAAGTGCATTGACTTAAAGGTATACATCTCCTGAATCTGTAATTTGATCTAGACTCAGAAAATTACTTGGTAAAAAATGTATAATACATTTTCACATATTCAGAATTTATAACTATGCACAACATTACTCTAACTGATCAACACATTCAGGGGTAATTGCTCGCATTCTCTTTAAACACAATCCTCACACTGATGCGAACTATTCAGACTGATATTACAAGACTGTAATGATATTACAGACTATTCTTTCTGATATCACAGGGTTGGTTTGCTGGCAGGAACTTGGCTGTCTCTCAGGTGATGACCAAGTACTTTCTGTGGGTAGATGATGATTTCATGTTTATTGATGATACAAAGATTGAGAAGTTTGTGGAGGTCATGGAGGCAGTGCCAGAGTTGGATGTTGTGAGTATTTCAGACCATTGTTTCTTGTTCCCTCATTTGTGAGAGTTATTAAAAGGCTCATTGTAGTTCCCAGTATTTAAAAAAATATGGGGCCAACATTCACATAAATGCATTGTCTTTAAGCTTGATGAAGTCAAATAATTCAAAATTGTAAGTATTTTTTGATTCTTTTCTATACTTTTATCTGTATTTAATTATTTGTCTATTCATTAATTTATTTATTTTGGTGTTTTTTAATTAATTATGCCTTGGTTTCTGCCAAACTGTCCGGTTCCATATATCTTCCAAACCAGAGTCAATACATATGAACTTAATTTAAAACCGTACCTCAAATGTTATGAATCTCTGGCCTTATGAATCCTTTCTCAGCCCTATATTCATTCTAGAACACCAGCTTTCTCCTCTGTTTTCCGGTTTGAGCAGGTGGCTGGAGGTGTGAGCCGAGACCGGGTCTACTTTAAAGTAAAATATGAGAAGGGACACATGGAAGAAGGAGGCTGTCTGTCCAGGTTTATTGGCCGCAGCCACCAGGCCCTTCCTGGTCAACCACATTGCTCCCTGGTTGATGGTGTTGTCAACTTCTTCTTGGCCAGAACGGACTCAGTGAGGAGGGTGGGCTTTGACCCTTTCCTGAAAAGAGTGGGTCACAGTGGTAAGAGTTTGTAAGATTATCTCAAAAACATCAGGTGAACATATTAATCATGAATAATTCATTATTGCAATTTATACATAGCATTCGTTTGCTTTTGAATTACCCATTTAGCCATTGTCATCGTGTTGTGCTCACCTTTTTCCCCCTCCATTTATTTGCTGTCATGGGAAATTAACAGTTTTCCATACCGATAGCTTTCCATGTAACTGGAAAGTTTAATCTGCAATGACATGTTTCACCTGAAGACAGACAGCAAATTAATTACTAGGGCTGTGGTAGGGCTTTTGAAGTCAGTTTGCAAATCAATACCTCCAACTCTGTATGTATGTACAACTAATTCGTGTATTTGGTGTACTTTCACTTTTAAGTTCATGTCACATGGTTTGGCACATACAGTAATGTTCATAAATTCATATTCTCCTTCTCTTTTTTTGTACTGCTTCTTCATTCACCCTCCTCCCCCATGTAGAGTTCTTCTTTGATGGCCTTGGAGATCTGTTGGTTGCCACTTGTGGTGGTGTTAGAATTGGTCACCAGCGTAAGGTCAAACACAATGATTATCTTCAATACAGGAAGAAGACGGAAGCTGATACAACAGCAAAACTGGCCCACCACTTCTTCGAGAACCATTTGAAGTGTTTAAAATTCTGAAAAGCTGTTTTGTGATTTTCTCTCTGTGTTAATGGCACCTCTTTATGCTTGGGAGCTTATGTTTTTATGAAATTCATCACACTGTAATATATCTATTTCTTTGTTCGTGCATGCTATTTTGAACCTACAGGTTACAGCAGAAGTAGAGAAGTTCTTAAATCTTCATCATAGTATGTGAGATGACCAAATATCCATTTGGTGGCCAGGTGCAAATTTTGATAATTGAGTGATTTGTGGAAATATTCAAGGCATCTCAAAGGCCTGATCTTATCCATAGTGCTGTTCACTGTTCAGTAATCTCTTTAGCATTCTAGAAGTAGACCATCCAGGGTATGGTATACATATGGATGACTGTCATAGTGGAAAGACACTGCTTGGTGCTGCTGTTTAGGATCTTAGTTCACTTGTTCAAGCGATATGAAACCTGATGTTCATATGTTATGTCTTCCTTCTGTGCATAAATTGGAATGTTCTGTTATCTGTCTGTACAATTGTCACTTTCTCATTAGTATTATCCATTGTGCACATTTGAGATAAACTCTGTTGAACTGAACCTGTGGTCAGATTGAATACATTTTACTCACATCACTGGTTTCAGGTGGTGGATAAAGTCTCAGTGCCAAATGAATGAAACTAGTAAAACAAAAACCACCCCAAATGTCTACACCAAAACACACACTGAACTACAAAACAAAAAGGTGGCAGAACCAAAGGAAAACTAACTACACTAGCTATCTTATAACGAAACATATAAGAGTGGCACCCGCCTCTAACCTAACCCTATACAGAGAGAACACTACCGCGGGGATCCCCTACCTTACCTGTCCTTCTCCCCACGATAACCAAAACACCAAAGCCAATGCACAATCCACAAATGAAGTCAATAAACAAAAATTCAGAGTCGTACAGAGAATGGCAAGTTTGCAATTATAGAGAAAACCACAAAAAGCACAGAAACAAAACGAGATCGAAATCTGAAAAGGTAGCACATCCAGCTTCTATAAATGTTGGCCCTCCGCGTCTGGTTGGCCAAGCCAAAAGGGGCACTCCGTTCCTGGTTGGCCAGGCTGGCACGGGGAGGCGGGACATAACATCAGGCCAGATGGAACTGTCAGCCCCGGTGCCACAGCTGGGTACCTGGGGAGAGAGAGAGAGATGTAGACGAAACAAGACACAAATAAAACGCACAGTGCACCGCACGTAACAGTACATAAGCATAAAATAGAAAAAAAAAACAAATAAAAATAAAATATATTCTCTTCCTCATCGGTATCACATTTTAGCTCAGTGCAGCAGAAGCCAGGTCCCATCCATTTGGCACATACAACAGGGGGATCCAGTCTACTACACACAGGGAAACAGAGGAGCTTCCCCAGTAACTTCCTCATTCTGATGTGTGTGTGTGGTTATAGCATCGTGTTGCCAATGATTTCACAAAAGTGCCCAACTCACAATGCAACAATATCCAACATCAACACAGCCTCCACATGCCTGAAAACCTTCTCAATCTTGGTATTGCTGCTAAACAGTAAACTATCATCTACCTACAGAAAGTACTTGGTTATCAGCCTGAGGAAATCAGACAGAATAGCTGTGTATAGTTACAGATTGTGAGTATACAAGTATGTATATATTTTATGCACACTCTTACTCACTATCTAAGCCACTTATCCTGATTAGGGTCACAGGGGGTGCTGGAGCCTATCCCAGCACTCATAGGGTGAAAGGTGGGGGCCAGTCCATCGCAGGGCAGACACACACGTGTCTCCAATTCACCTAACCTGCATGTCTTTGGACTGTGGGAAGAAACCAGAGGACACGGGGAGAACATGCAAACTCCACACAGAAAGGACCCTGGCCGCTCGGCCGGGAATCGAACCCGAGACCTTCTTGCTGTGAGGCGACAGCACTACCCACTGCGCCACCGTGCCACCCCTGTATACTGTTATTTACATATTATTAATATTTTTAATAAATATTTTTAATAAATTAATAAATGTTTTTGTGTGCATTCACAGATGAATCAAGATAAATCAAGCTAAAATTTACTGAATTATGGCATGAAAACCAAATGTCCACGTTAGGTACTCCTAACAGATAAAGACACTGAGGTAAAATGTCAAAGATATGTAAGAAGTGAACATACATATCTGCTTAGCAGCATTCTTCTCTTGACATAATGAAGATACAGCATTATAATCATGCCCCGGCAAGCATCTACGACTTGTGTTAAACACGTATAATCAAGCAGTTTATTTTTCTGTTTAGGGTAAATTTATGAGATGAGCAAGAGTTCAAAGGCGCTACCTTGCCAGCTAACTTGTTGAATAACACATCACAGATGTACAATCCTTTGACACCCAAAGAGAATGCTGCAGAATGAATGAATGAGTAATCACTGCATAATAAATGAATAAATTGATAAATGAAGTACGTCTGTCAGTACGGCCCACATGGCAAGAAGATCTAATGTTTCCATGTGCTTAGAATGCTAGACTCAACTTGTACTTTATTAAGCAGATACAATTTTTCATTCTCCACAGGTCACAGGACACCAGGTGACCATGGCACTTCTCCGTTACCGTGAAAACCTTGGGGGTAAACCAGTTTAAGTAATTATTTATTCTTAAGAACAGTATCCACCATACATAGTCTAGAGACCAGTAAAAGTCGTGCAAAAGAAATGTGTTTTTTTTCTTTCTATCCCTCTTCTTTTAACCTCACAAATATTTAACTTCATTTAATGCGATACAGAAATTAATCAGTTTTGTGTAATTAAGTGCCAATGCAGAATATTATATATTTTGTAGAGTATTATAAATGGATACCAGCTTGTTTTATGGCAAAAGCCCAAACCTACCATCTCTTCAGTACCAGTGGACTCATATGAATCTGAGATTGCTTAATATCAGGGATACTGGTAATGCCCCAGACTGTGTCCCACCACAAATGGAGCAGGGAGAGGAAATTCTCTTTGGAGAACTTACTGCCTAGATCCTCTGCACCTCCAACAAAAAAATAGGTGCAAGAATACTCTTGCAGTTTTCCCTTTAGATGTGGAACTATGTGCATCAACACCTTCTGAAATGACCTTTAAAGCAAGACGGAGAACCTGGAAGAGGGAGGACGCATCATACTTTAAAGTTCTTGAACCTGTCCTCCAAAATTCTGGGGGCATTCGTATCCTGTGTCAGTATTTGAAGACGCTCTTCATGGATTAGACCGTGTCACTCATTGCTGAGAAGGGAAATCCATACTCAGTTGAGCAAAATGGATCCTCCGTCAGCATAAGCCCCAGTGGAATGGAAGAGTTCTTATCAGTTCTTCTTTATACAGGAGTTTCTCAGTTCATTTCACCTGCAGACTACTGGCACACTGATTCTCATGCCAGTTACAGAGGGGAATCCCCACAGCAGACAGGATTAACTGGAATGGGAGAGAATAACTATTTCAGATACACAGCAGCTGCCAGTGTAAGCCATGTATACACACACACACACACACACACACACACACACACGCAGTCTAAATTTAATTCTTCACATTACTTAGTGGAATATTGAACAAGCGTAGAACTGTAGCTCATGTTAGTTTTGGTTGTCCTCCAAATAGCTTACATTAGTTCTGGTCCTCCCTCAGGCTTCCCTCTCTCTCTCTCCATAGAGGCAGCCAACATTTCTAGTACTCCATGCTGAGGGAGAGGCGCTTGACCAGAGGTAATGCAGGTCACTTGGGGCACCTGGAGTTCACAATCTGGCTCCGGTGTGAGAAAGATTAGGGTAAGTTACACAGTTCATCAGTAATAGCAAGAGGCAGTCCAACACAGAGAACAAAAGCAAATGATACATGCCGCACCCGAGAACAATTCAAAATGATCACACACCAATATACCACACATAGTTCATCATGAGGTGCAATGCAAATAATGGCCTCTCATGAAGATTGATAGTCTGTTCACCTCACTTAAAGTAACTGAGTTGGCTGACATATTCTGTTTCAACTCAACCAACTGCTCACCTTATCTTCAACCCCCTGAACTGCCAAAAAATGGTGCAAATGAAAATGATGAAAAGCAGGCATTTTTAATTAGGGCTTTTTGAAGGAGAGTACGCAATGGGTCAGGATCTCGTAAAAAAAAAAAAAAAAAAAGAAAAGGAAAAAAAACAAGAAAACATAAAATAAGCAGGTTTTAAACGTAAAAAGGTTCAATTCTCTTAACTTACTTTCATTTATTCAATTAAACTTTACATTACTGTTACATATTACGAACATACTGGAGTTGATGTAATCAGTACTTTAACGTTAAATACTACAAGCAATTTTAACTTAAAAACAGCTCTGAAAACGTCTCATTTTTGATTTAATTAACTCAAAAGTTTTAAGGCAACTAGTTGCCTTAAGTTCTGCTAACTTATTCGGGTTTAAAGTGTTGACAAAATTGCTTTATTTTGAATACCTTTAAAAGGTTCTCGCTGGTTTCCTGTTATGTTCGTATTGTTCTCACTCCCTGTCAAATTGTTCTCTTTTCACCAGGAATTCTTCCTCTTCTGCAAACGCTCTGACCTTTAGAAGGCGGATATATTTTCATAATGAAGTCGTGATACTTCAAACTTATCAAAGGGAATTTCTACCACTTACTAAGAGATTTGCCGGCGTCCTATACGGGTTTGGAGTGGAAAACAGCGCCACTCGGAGATTTCGAAGTCATGCTCAATAAATTCAACATTAAGCTTCCCAGCCGGCATTTCAACCTTCACTCAAGGTTGAGTCAACGTCATGGATCAAGGTTGAATCACCGCTGAATTTTGTTTCGATTTTGAAAACCGAAACAACGTTGATATTGTGACGTTGTTTCACGTCTTTTTTCTCAATATTGGTGAATATAAGGTCTTGTGTACAACTACAACATCAGGAGAATCCGCCCTTTTCTCACGCAACAGGCAACCCAGCTCCTAGTCCAAGCGCTTGTCATCTCCCGCCTGGACTACTGCAACGTTCTACTGGCTGGCTTGCCGGCCTGCGCCATCAGGCCGCTCCAGCTCGTGCAGAATGCCGCTGCACGCCTGGTATTCAACCTCCCTAAGCACTCTCATGTCACTCCGCTGCTTACTGCACTCCACTGGCTTCCAGTAGCAGCCCGCATCCAGTTCAAGACACTGGTGCTGGCCTACCAGGCCACAAGAGGCTCTGCCCCATCATACCTTCAGTCTCTTATAACGCCTTACACCCCAACTAGGACCCTCCGCTCCACGTCCTCCGGACAACTGACGGTCCCCTCACTCCGGGAACCCGGCAGCCGCTCCTCCCGACCACGCCTCTTCTCCGCCATTGCCCCGAGGTGGTGGAACGACCTCCCCCATGCAGTCAAGACTGCGGAGTCTCTTACCATCTTCCGCAGGAAACTGAAAACCCACCTCTTTAGAACACACCTGTCCCCCAATGCCTAACCTCCCTTCCCCCAATGCCTAACCTCCCTTCCCTAGAAAAAAAAAAAAAAAAAAAAAAAAAAAAAACCTTTGTCTTGTATTTCTGTTTGTAAAAGTATTCCAGGGGCGCAATGCGAAAGGGCAATTTGACGCTCAGTCTTATTATGATCTCTGTTGAAGGTATTAGAAATCCGACTGATGCACCAATTGTAAGTCGCTTTGGTAAAAAGCGTCTGCCAAATAACTAAATTGTAAATTGTAAATTGTGTCGACGGTGAAATAACGTTGAATTAAATATTGACTTTGAAAATCGAATCAACGTTGATATCGCGACGTTGTTTCAACGTCTTACTTTTCAACATGGGTGAAGGTGTTGCGTCAACACTGAATTACGTATTGATATTGAGAGTATAAACAACATTGACATCGCAACGTTGGTGTTACGTCTTTCTATTAAACAATAGTTGTGCTAGGGATCGAATTTCACTCTGATGGACACTTATTTATTTCTTAATTGTATTGTACAGTAATACCATATAAGTTAGACGCCAACTCAAAAATACTGCGTTAATCACCATACAGAATAAGCCCAGCCCTTCCAATTAATAATTAGTCACATAATAATGGAACAGAGCAACCCATCTAATGCCTCTGGCTACACTTCACCAAAATGGTGATTCCCCAAATTACTACCTGTGATATAAAAGCTTAAAACATAGAAACAGATATCCCCAAAATACCAGTAAACATCCCCCAGCACACATCTACTTCAAAAACGTTGTCTAACAAGAAACAAACAGTGAAACTTGTCCAACAGAGCAAAAGGGGTGGGGCAAACGACCTCTCTCCGACGTTACAATATTATAACCTAGTTTGCAATTGGATCAACATGACAGAATCAGGAACTTACTGTACACGTCATATGTTTTCAAAGCAATTGTTATAATGCAACTTGCTGTGCATAACTTGCAATAGTACTACCCCTTTACTATAAACACAAAAATAAAACAAATCTGGTTGAAGCTTGAATTTGACCAAATGAGACTCCCTGAAAAAAGATATTATGGCACTTTCCTGAATAAATATGAGGGAAAGCAGCTGTTACAATTTTCTTTTGCTTGTTGCTGAATACTTTATGTCGATTCAATGTACAGATCTTTCAACGCTGACATTTCAACACTGATTTATAAGTATTTTGTTAACATTTCTACAACCATTAGCATCAAATGTTGCTTCAACGTTTTTTTCAACGTTGAAGCAACAACTGACATTATTGCAACCACATTTCAAGGTCGGTCACGTGCCGGCAGGGTTCTTGTGTGATGACCATCCTTAAATTATAGCTGTACCGCCCGTATCTTCTCTCTTTCCCACGCATGTTTGTAGTTATACATTCAGCAGACAAGCATTTATTAAAATCAAAACAGAGACAACAAAAACACGATAGGCTTTTCTGGTCCCTTTAAAAAAAGACAAAGAACTCATTAATCTTAAAGTTTGCACTGTTCATAGACCATTTGAATGCAGCCAAATGTACGCGGAAAGTCGGTGTACAGCTTCTCATGTATCGTAAATCATCATCATCACATGCACACCCACACAAACACAGAGAGAGAGAAAGAGAGAGAGGGAGGGGGGGTGAATGAAGTCGCCAGTTTATTACAGTTTATTTAGTGCTTTTGCATGTTCTTTCTTTATACCTTTCTTTCTATGGCTGAAACATCTGAGCTACATTAGCCATATAGCAAATAAGGGTGGAGTGACTTGCTTAAGATCGTCATATTTAATACAGAATATTTTAGACAGAATGTCATTTTAATTCAAAGTATTACTTGATTTCAAATAGGCTACTTATTGTTTATGATGTGAAAGTGTTATTAACTAACTAGAAACAGCGTAAATATCGTCACTGCAGAGTCTGCAGCCGCGATTTCCTTTGCCTTTAAATTAATGTGTGAAACATGAGTGACAAGGGTGTGGTCATTAACAGGTGACTCTTCAACAGACGACTTTTATTCTCTCATATGTCTTGGCAAGGGCTACTTTGTTTGACAAGGAGGGATGAAGAGCTGACCCTTTCATTCATTCATTCTGCATTCAACTCTACAAGACTGTCAGAAGATCCACTAGTAGTTCTTTGTCTTTTCGATAGGCTACCGAGAAGTGCGTTTGTATAGTTCTATCTTAAAATCAGTTTAAATGACTACATTAACCAAATACAACAGTCTGGATAGCGATATTATTTTCGGTAATAATGAACCGGAAAAAATAGCCCTTATAACCGACACTCTTTGATAATGATTAACGGAATCCAATTATGATCACTTGCATAGGCGCCGATTTGACTTTTTCCTGGTGGGTGCTCGGAACGGAACACTCTAAGCTTTAAACTGTGCAAAGACCGACATACCACCATATATATGCCGATGTCACTCTTCTAACCAACAACCACATCAATACAAATAAAAAAATAATTAACAAACAATTCCTTTCTACCACCAAGCAATTGAAATGAATGCCAAATAGAGAAAGTGGCAGGAGAAATCAACATGCAACACACATGAGGCAAATCGGTATGCTGATTGCCACTTCAACAAGCAGAGTAATGCAACCAACCTAAATATCATTCAAACTCTCAGGTATGGGCGACATGGGCAGCCGCCCAGGGCGGCATCTTGCTAGGGGCAGCACAGGGCTTCCAAAAATTTGAATTGGTGACATTTGTGCGATGAGATTTCTATCGCTCATTTGCATGTCACGTCAATGATATCATGTCACCGTGTCTGTATAATCCTATCTTAAAATCAGTTTAAATGACTACATTAACCAAATACAACAGTCTGGATGGCGATATTATTGTCGGTAATAATGAACCGGAAAAATAACCCTTATAACCGACACTCTTTGATAATGATTAACGAAATCCAATTATGATCACTTGCATAGGCGCCGATTTTACAGCAGAATGGTGCTTTTTTGGTTGGGGGGGGGGGGGGGGCGTACAACTTTTGCGTTTTGGGCGCTGAAGGAGGGGTTCGCCGTGAGCATTACTTGTCTGACTAGGCCAACTTGGCTGGTGTGAATGAGTGTCCTCAGAGCCGCGTGTGCCAGCGCTGTCATTTCTAAAACGTATCCATTTCCCAGGATGTTTAAAATGGACGACGATATGTGTCTGATATTAGTTACCTTGGCAATAGCCTTGATTTAAAATCTCAAAGCCAACGCAGCGCTTTTAATTTGTCACTTCTGGACCGTGTGGCCTAGAGCCAATAAATTCACGGCCTCACCTGTCTATTAGAGATGTATTTAGAAAAAAAAACGAGTAGTGCGCTGTTGGACAGAAACGTTTCAAGAGTAGTCATAAAGTTAAAAATTCACGGAGCATAGCATAATTTCCCGGTGGGTGTTTACCTTTTCCCCGTGGGTGCGCGAGCTCCCGAGCACGGAACCGGCGCCTATGATCACTTGGCTGAATAATTACATTCGAATTAACCGTTGCTATTATTACCAGTATGCTACCAGAAGCCTCGTTGCATGCTACGTCAGAACAAACTTAAAAATATTGGGTCCTGATCCTCTTTTATTCTCTTGGGAAATAAGAGAACCATTCTGGTTTGACCATTCTGGTTCTGACTCAATCCAGACATCTAACCTGGCGTATTCATATGTGAGTTGGAGATAGCTCCCACGGAATCTCGACTGCGAACGCCAGTCTTTTTAAAGAACATGGTTAACATTGTTATTGACTTTAAAGCTTCAAAGTCGCCTTGCATGTGAGCCAGCTATAAAAGAAATACTGCCTACCAGTTGAACGGACGAATTTTAACCATGCCACATATTTCCATCTAAACGAATCAAGTGAAATTAGTCTGTCTTTATTATGTTCTGTGAACACAACATACATTTGTGGATGAAATGTAATCATTTTATTTAAGTTCAATTAACTTGCCTTGCCATTGAATCCAAATGTTTTTCTTTAGTCTCGTCAAATGAACTAGTACATTGTTTGTATTACTAGTATCAGTCTTATTGAATGAATTAATATGACATTTGTTAGTTTTACTAATGTAAATCTTGTTATGATCAGATTTGTCATTTTTAGTATCACTAGTAAGTTCTTAATTAAACTACCAGTAGGTTACCAAATGTCAGTCAATTTTGATAGCATATACAAAAACGAGAACAATTTAAAGTTTTACTTGTCACTGCTATTATATTTGTTTGTTAGTTTACTCCAGCATGGCCAGCTGTGTTTCCTTTGGATTAATGATGCTGTATTTTCACTCTTAAGCGCTACACATTTTTCGTTGGGCAGACATGACATGTTTGCTTTCTTGAAAGCATAGGAGGGGAGTAGATCTTTCATGAAGATAACATTCACGTGTACAGTTAACGTTAAAACTATCACAAGTATCAATAAACACAACACAAAGACTAAATCATAAATAATTCACATACACTTCTACTAGACACAAAAGGGAAACATAAACTGAACAATAATGAGTTGGGTCTAAACAACAATCCATCACCAGTCCAAGCCCCAAGGCATGCTGGGAAGCTCTGCCCATCTACCCGGGGGTATTGAGCATGCCCAGTAGTTAGCAATACTTGTGTCATTGAGCCAAAGTAACTCATCCCCCTTGAATCAATGTTATGTTGATGTAGTTCATCAGAATTTTTGTTGCTTTCCATTAACCAAACAAGAGCGAATCATGTAACAAGCATAAACACAATACATTCATATTATACAAACATATTTCTATTCTGGTAATAAAACAAATGCCTTTGTTGAGTTTTTGAGTGAAGAGCCAGACGTTTGCAGTTTATAAGTAGAATTTTGTCGTTATTAAAAATTACCTACTATCGTTATTAAAAATGGCCTAATCGACTACTATCATGAACAGAGCTACAATGATACATTTTTTCTGAGCGTTCATTTATGGTGTACCCTGCAGTTTGTCACAGTATGATGTGTGGTCACAGATTTTATATAATTTAAATATTTTCACTGCATTGAAAATACACCTGGGGGGGTATTCCAGAGAGTGGGTTTAGTGAAAACTCAGAGTTCATCAACTCAGAGTAAGTAGTAAACCATCTAGTAGAAGAGACCTATGGCTTCATTCTCCTAGCAAAACAAACCCATAGGACTCATTTCTATTAGGCGGTTTACTACTTGCTCTGAATTAATTAACTCTGAGTTTGCACTAAACCCGCTTTCGGGTTAAATCGGGAAAATCGTCCAATGATTTTTACACGTAGGAAAGGCGTAAGAATGTATTCCATTGTCCAGTTTTCTCCCTGAATGATGGTGTTACCTACTATGGCAGTGCTTGATGCAGCAGCACTGACCTACAATGGAAATGTTTCTCAGAAGCACAACAGAGAATCAAAACACAGCCTCCAACTCACTGTGCAAGGTAGCAGGATCCTCACAACATGGCGCGTAAACAAAAAGTTACCCAAAATTCAACACAGCATGACGTCAACTTCACCTTCCGTATTTTCAAAAGTTTACGGGATTCATTAGGTTGTAGTTTGCATTAAACTCAACTACTCTCAGTTTCTTTCAGAATTCAGTATCTGTGTCAATGGTTAAAGACAAAATGCAAAGACAAAAAATATTTGAAGTACAACAGCAATCATATGTAAATACCAGGTATCGAGAACAGTGTAATACATTTTTAAAAATATATAAACTATTAAAATTAAGTTCTTATAGTTTACGTATTGTGCAGATCCTGGCTCCCAATGAAAGTTTGTTATGTTTAACCTCTACAGTGTGCATAAAAACCCATGTATCAGTAACCTAACAACATAGCGGTGTTCATGGATGCAGCGGCTTCCGTATCTCCCAATAAACAGTGGTATTTATTTTTCATTTTATGTTAGTTTTTAGTGTAGCAGTATAATTTGTTTTGTATTGCACTGGGGGTAGTGAATATGTTTTTTGTTAAGCTATATGAGATAACTAGAGATGCATTTACGCGAGAAAATGCAAAGTGATTGGATGATGCTGCAGCGCAAACTTAACTTTAAAAAATATAGCCGCGAGCGGCAATGACAGGCCCTCGCACCTCTGGCCATTTGCGACCCGTACATTCTGTCATCCAACAATGCACTCACATCTGATGTGTTGGCCAAATTACATGGTCATAGCAACAGCTAAATGAATTCAGGCTTAAAACCACAAAACCACATAATATATCCAACCCACTTGCTGGGCTATTGGCAAACAAACACAAATATTAAGGTCTTAAGGCTTTTCTGACCAAATTGGAAGTGGATCAGATCAACCACCTAAGAGGAGTACATCAAAGTAAAAAAAAAGTTATTTCCTGTTGCCAGTAGGGGGCGCTACGTCTAAAACTGAATATTTGCATGTAGATGTCTTCAGGCCAGGACTCTTATCAATCATGTGAGGTTTGGGGCAGATTGGACAATGTGTACTTGAGTTACACCAACTTAATGCAGTGTAAAATATTATAGCCTCATTTACTCATGCCCACTTATTTCTTCTCTTTAAGTCAAAGTGCTATGTCAAGTTTTGGATATTGAACTCAACGGTATGAGTTTTCAAAAATGAAACTTCTAGTAATTCATTGTACTGACTCTTTGAGAATGTTGTCAGAGCTAATTTTGTCAGGGGGATGTGTTCACTGAACTTGTGTTTGTAAGAAATTTGTTAAAAAAAAAAACCCAAAAAGCCAGAAAAACAGCGGAATGGGGGTTGGGTGCCTGAGAAAAAAATGTGTGGTTTTTGAGAATGAGAGAAACGTTCTTTTTTTAAACCATACAAGGATGAAGCATCAAGCAAGTTATCCACTGATAAGCCATATAGTTAGCACTCCAATGCCAACAGAAATAAGCTTTGTGGTAAACAACAGCGGACTACATCGACAAGTTAATGAAGTGTTATTAGGAGATTAAACCATTTTGTTTGATAATATGATCATTTTGTTCTTAAGGAATCTACATCAAACACACATACAAACAGTAGGTGATTTGTAGGGATATTAGGGGCGATGTCATCACCCTTGTTAGCAAAATGACCAAAATGCACCCTCCTTGTTTTAACATGCTATCCCCCTATATACACTCTAGTATCAGTGACCATTGGGCCACCCCCGTTAAAATTAACAAATCACCTACTGCATGCATACATACATACAGATAGACCGTGAGAGTGTCTGGTAAACATATAGCAATGTTTTAAGTTCATGTGTAATATTCAAATAAATGTACTGTAGCTGAAAATTTATCTGTTTAGTCAAGCCTTTTGCTAACAGCTTTTTACTATGTAAAGGAGCAGATCTGGAGGGTTCTCAGGCATAGAGTGTTTGGTGAACTGGGATGTTTGGATTCTGCCCCCACCCGCCCCCCACTCTAACATGTTCGCTCAGGTTTGTTGACAGTGGAATGACTGGCCGCCTTGTCTCCTAGAGTGCCCTCATGTCTGTATTACCTTCCAGCTCTCCCTTTTAGCTGTGCTGTAATAGTTAGTCTTGCCAGAGTCCCTGTCTGCACTTGACACACAATGTACATTGCCCCTTAACCATTATGTGGCAATGAACATATCTAACAATGTCTCTCTCTCTCTCTCTCTCTCTCTCTCTCTCTCTCTCTCTACCTCTCTCTCTCTATCTCTCGCCACACATGCTACTCCTGAGATACCAGTGATCCTGACTCCTCCTGCACATGTTACATGTGCCTACCGAATTTCGTAGATGTAGGTGAAAATGAAGCCAATGGCAACCCTTCGTTGAAATTGTGTAGGGGGCGCTGTCGAGCCATTCTGCCGCATCCATGCATGAGACCCATATAATACATAAAAAGAAAAAAGAAAAAGAATAGGGCCTTCTCACCACTCAGTACTCAGGTCCTAAATATTGGACTTGTGTCCAGCTGAAGTGTAGTCATGGAGTAAAAGACCACTGAATCTAATTATCGAGTGCTGTTGTGTGCAATCCATCGTCGTACCACTAGAGACCTAAAGCTTTCCCCATCCATTTTCAGTGAGGAAATTAAAAACGGCAACTGGAACAGATCAAACAGATCAAACAAACAGCAGTCAGATCAAACAAACATCAGTCATAATACTTAAGCAAGAGCAAATATTCCTTTTAAAAGCTCTGTGCCTTTTGCAAAGAACCAAAGAACGCTGTCTACATGAGGTTGATCATGAGCTTTGCTGACAATCGTCAGGCTATGTACATTTAGCAATCACGTTAATAACTCTAAATATGACCAATCACTTCGCAGAGCAAAAGACCAACTGCTGACACAATCACATAATGCCGACAAACTTGAGCTTTCTATGGAGAGGAAACACTTAACATAAAAATGAATGTCTTGTCTTTGGACGACGGTCTCGTTTTGGCAGGAGATAGTGTTTATGGCAAATGAACGGTGTCAGAAATTCTGATTATCTAGTTCGTTGTCTTGGTACATTAAGTCACGTAAAGCTTTTTTCACTTTTAGAGTTTTAAAATTTCTCAATGCAAGTGCGGAGGTATCAGACAAGCTCTATGTAGGACATATCTGTCAGTAGAACACCTGCCTGCATTCTGGGCAACCCGTATGGTTATGAGTGCACACCCACAACCCCTGTGCCAATGTCCACAACCTCACGTCTACCATATGGTCATATTAAAAATATAACGTGCACTCTCTACACTATGCAACAGTGGTGCCTCATGTCCACAGTACTGTCCTTGTTCATTATCCAGCCATTATATCAATGTTGTGGAGTATCATTAGGTAGCTTTCTAACTGATGTGCACTATCTCAGGTTTATGACAGTGACTTAACACTCCACGGCTGGTACCACACACATCAGAATTCGAGGTGACTTGTTTAGGATACCAGGTACAAGATGACATAACTAGTTTTTCACATACCTGACTGACAAATAGGGAACCAATGAAAGCATGGAATATTTAAAAGGAAGTTAAATGAGAACCAATAGAGATATGCAAATGCAAGTGGTGTTTTATCCTCTCTGCCTGTCTGGGGAAGTATATTATAGGATTCATAGACATGCCAGGAGATTTGTGATGTCTCCCCAGAACTGTCTCTGGTGAATTGGCACAAATGTAAATCCCACTAAAACTGTTAGTGGTGTATGTATGAAGGTATAGAAAACGATTACAACTGTTTTAAGCTTGGCTTTTTTAAACCAACTTAAATGTTGTTCTATTTCCTCTCCAGATCCTCATTCTTAACAGATACCCTGCCTTCTCTCTTATATTTTTTCTTTCAAATATGATTAAGCTGTGAAACTATCAGAATGAAGACCCAGAACTCTAAGTTTCTGAATGCTTTCGTAGTGGTGCTCTGTCTCATGGCTGTTATAATTTTCATTTTTTTGGTTGTGCCTTTTTCTGTCAGAGGATCACCAACATCAAGGTAGGCAATGTTTGCTTATACTTTTTTTTGCTTTCTAATAATTACTGTTCTATAGTTTCATGGAATTATATTTTTCAGTCTACTCCTAGAACAACCCATGCCATGAGCATGTTATGCTATGGTACACCTGATTCATTTTAGAAGAGATTATCAAGCTCTTGACTCATTGAGTCAAATATACTGTGTAGTGTAGTTAGATAAATTGGCAATTGCAATATTTTTGTTACAAAGCTGTCACTTACCATTTTTTCAGGTAGTGACTCTGTAATGTTATGTGTAATTACACTGTAAGATTATATACTGAGTATCTAAGATAATCTTGTTTAGCAAAACCTAAGCATGCCAACTCAATCATAACTCTTTCACAACTTTTCCATCAGTTTCTCAATACTGGAAAATTATAGATACAATTTTTACATAGAAATGACGAAGAATCTTTTTTGCCCTTCAAATAGCTCATCAGCTCTAAAGGATTTTTACTCATTGAATCATTCATACCTATATGACCGATGACATTGCTACGATATCGACTGACAATATTTTTGTCCTATCCTAAAGTTATTCTGATGGACAAAGTGAAGCAAGAAATGCTGGATGTTATTCCAAAGCTTCTGCTTTTCCACAAGCAAAGTGGGTAATATCATAAGTGATTTAATAAATGAATATAAGATTATGATGACAGTAATTAAAAACAATTAAATACCCACCGCATGGGTATTTAACACATCATGCCACAAGTTTAGCTCAAACTAAAGATGTAATAATATTATATCAAATAAATCTGTCAAAATATGTTTAAAATTCCACAAATTTCTACCTGAAAATCCATCATAAATTGTCATGTATTCATAAATTAAATTTGACTTACAAAAAGAAAAGGACTGTATTGTAACATATCCAAATATTTATATAAAATAACAAAAAAAAGTTATAGACCTCCTTTTAATGTACATTACATCTAAAGCTGTTCCGATTCTATTATTAGACTTTAAACTGTTCATTATGTTCTATGAAGTTCTATGAAATTATTTCAGTTCTATTGTTAGACTTTAAAGTGTTCCTGAAATGCTTCTCAGGGGAAGAAACATTTCTCAAATCAGTGGGGGAATATTTTGGGGGAACATCTTGCTTTTGACACCAGTCTGCTAATTCATTATTGAATTTTTGCATTGTTTAAGCCATGTAGACAAAAATCGCGAATTTTAAAAAAAATATTCAAATATTTCTCAAAAATATGCACGTTGAATACTGTTTCCAATTGTACAGTATAACATCTGTAATACAAACGGATTATTACATTGTCCATACGTGAAGAAACTATAACAATTAAATTCCTTGAGTTAGGTCTCACAAAGTAGTATAACTTTAATGCACACTATAAGGTCTCACTGCACCCTCTGGTTGCAGAAAATTATGGCGCTAAATACTCGGCCCCGCCATTTTGTAGGCGAACTATGCGCTTAAACTAACTTGAGGATCTCGAGAATTCAGCTTTGAAATCGCTGCAAAACGTATTCTCATAACAATCAAGTGCACTTAACAGTAATTGCAATGTAAATGGATAAATACTGCAAAATCCTTGAATTAAATCTGTTTGCATCAGCCAAATGAATGAAATATAGCCAAAATGAAAATGATGCAGTGGTGGGACAACACATTTTTCCTGTGTCACTTTGGCTTCACAATAGATGAGAAGTGCTGGCAGGCACAGACATAAATGAGTACTGACACTCAAGTTTTAATCTTGTCTCTTTCAGCACATTTCATATTTGAAGACGCTGAAATCATGTTCCCCATTATCATTAAGAGGACCTCGGTGCCTGTTCTGTATGACCCTGGAACAGGTCAGACCTCCTGATGACCTTTTCCTTTATTATCACAAACACTGATTTTAGTATCCTCTCGTGGACCCACCACCTACAAGGGGAGAAATAGGGGCCGGGTGCAATGCCACGTGAGTGGCAGGTTGGGGCAAAGGCCCCGGTGGACTGGACTTACGATACAGAAACAGGCTTTTGGTGTGTGGAATGTCACCTCTCTTGGGGGGAAGGACCTGGGACTTGTGCAGAAGGTAAAGTGATACTGACTAGATATAGAAAGGCTCACTTCTCCACACAGCCTTGTCTCTGGAACCAAACTCCTGGATGGGCTTGACTCTATCCTTCTCCAGAGTTGCCCGGGGTGAGAGGCGGGAGTAGATGTGGGGTTACTTGTTAGCCCCTCACTGAGCGCCGCTGTGTTGGAGTTTGTCCCAGTGAATGAGAGGGTCGTCTCACTGCGCCTTCAGGTTGCAAGGGGGAAATCTCTGACTGTTGTGACGGTTTACGCACCGAACGGCCGCTCGGAGTACCCAGCCTTCTAAGAGGCATTGGAAAGTATCCTAGTAAAGGCACCATCTGGGGAATTGGTAGTCCCACTGGGAGATTTCAACACTTTAACACGTTGGCAATAATGGAGAAACTTTGAGGGAGATGATTGGGAGGAACGGCCTACCTGATCTGAACCCAAGTGGTGCTTTGTTGTTGGACATCTGTGCAAGTCATGATTCATCCATAATGAACACCATGTTTGAGCATAAGGCAGCTTACAAATGTGCTTGGTACCAGAGCTCCTTAGGCCAGCAGTAGATGATTGACTTTGTAGTGTCTCATAGGACCTTATGGTCTGGACACTCGGGTGAAGAGAGGGGCAGAACTGTCAACTGATCACCACCTGGCGAGTTGGATCAGATGGCAGGGGAGGCTGCTGGATAGACCTGGTAAACCCACGTGTGTAGTAAGGATGAACTGGGAACATTGGCTGAGGACCCTGTCCGGGAAGGCCTTCAGCTCACACCTCCAAGGGAGCTTGTCCCTGAGCCCGAAGAAGGTTCGGGCAATGGAGTCCGAATGGACCTTGTTCAAAGCGTCAGTTGTTGAAGCGGCAGCTTTGAACTGTGGCCAGATGGTCATCTGTGCCTGTTGTGGCGGCAACCCAAGGACCGGTGGATGGGAGGCTGTCAGGCTGAAAAAGGAGGGCTTCCTGGCTTGGCTAGCTGAGAGAACTCCGGAATTGCCCAAAAGGTACTGGCAGGCCAAAAAGGCTGCAGTGATGTTGGTCGTGGAGGCAAAAACTCGGGTATGGGAGGTGTTCGGGGAGGCCATGGAGAAGGACTTACGGTTGGCCCCAAAGATTTTCTGGTAAACCATCAGGCAACTCAAGAGGGGAAGGCAGGGCTTCATCAAGGCTGTTCTCAGAAAGGACGGGCAGGTTCTGAATTCTTGGCACTGAGTCAAGCTCATTCGCAGTGGATGCTGGACTCCACCAGGGCTGTAGCTTGTCTCCAATCCTGTTCATGATTTTCATGGACAGGATTTCAAGGTGCATTCAGGGTGTGGAGGGTGTCCAGTGTAGTGACCGCAGTCTCTGCTCTTTGCAGATGATGTGGTTCTGCTGGCCTCATCAAACTGTGACCTCCAGCAAACATTGGGGTGGTTTGCAGCCCGAGTGTGAAGCAGTCGGGATGAGAATCAGCAACTCCAATTCTGAGGCCAAGGTTCTATGCAGGAAAAAGTTGGCTTGCCACCTCAGAGTTGGGACTGAGTTACTGCCTCAAGTGGAGGAGTTCAAGTATCTCAGGGTCTTGTTCACGAGTGAAGGTAAAATGGAACAGGAGATTGACAGGCAAATCAGGGCAGCGGCAGCAGTCGTGCAGTCATTGTACTGGACTGTCGTGGTAACGAGGGAGTTGAGCCAGAAGGCAAGGCTCTCAATTTACTGGTTGATCTTTGTTCCAACCCTCACCCATTGTTACAAGCTCTGAGTTCATTCACAGGGTGGCTGCGCGCACCCTTAGGAATAGGGTGAGTAGCCCAGACATCTGGGAGGAGCTCAGAGTAGAGCCGCTGCTCCTGCGCATTGAAAGGAATCAGTTGAGGTATTTTGGGCATCTAGTCATGATGCCTCCTGGGCGTCTCCCTGTAGAGGTGTTCCCGGGAACGCCCAACTGGGAGGAGACCCCGGGGCAGACCGAGGACACGTAAGGAGGATTATATATCTTGACTAGCCTGGGAACACCTTAGGATCCCTCAGGAGGAGCTGGTGAATGTTGCCGGGAAAAGGAACTTCTGGGCCACCCTCCTCAGCCTGCTACCACTGCGACCCGGTCCCGGAAAAGCAGCAGACGATGTGATATGATGTGATGTGATGTGATGTGATGTGATGTGATGTGATTTTAGGATCATGCCTTTCAAATGATGGTTTCCTTAATTGTAAAGCATAATGATTTGACTGAGACTTGACATGTTTGATGATTTTTCTTTTATTATTGTTCTCAGTGAATCATAAGTGCTCTTATTTTTGTTAATCAATGACATACAGCAATACTTGAATCAAGTTTACAGCAATCTTATAAGAACTTTCCATTTTCCTCTCTGTAGATGTCAACTCCCAAGTGACAGTTACAACCAAGACATTTTTGAGGTATAAGGAACTGAATGTTCTAATTGACAGTATTCGGAAGTGTTACAAAGACATCAAAATAATTGTTGCAGATGACAGCTTAAACCCGGAAAGGGTGAATGGCGCTAACATTGAACATTACATTATGCCTCCAGCTAAGGTAAATTTATACATTTATAAATTTGTACAAACTCATGATGAAATAATGAACAAGCTACTTGGTAAATCTCTTATGCTGATCATGATTTGATCCTATAATTGTGTAACTATGTCAAACACGACTCTAACTGATAAATCTGTATCAAGGGAAAGTGCCTCTTTGAACACTAAATCTACCCTCAAATTGATATAAAACTTTTTTGTTTGATACTTCAGGGCTGGTTTGCTGGTAGGAATCTTGCTGTCTCTCAAGTAACCACCAAATATTTCCTCTGGGTGGACGATGACTTCCAGTTTACCAATGAGACCAATATTGAGCGTTTTGTGGAGATCATGGAGGCTGTTCCAGAGTTGGACATTGTGAGTAATTCAAGCAATCATTACGTGTGACTCCAAATTTGAATTCTGAGTATAGCACTCAAGGTATGAGGGCAAGGATTCAGTGTTGCAGTACTTGAGATCGGTTTTGGTCTGCAGACCGGTCTCAAGATCACTTTTTGTAGATCTCGGTCTTGTCTCGGAATCGACCATATTTTTACTCGGTCTTGTCTCGGTCTCAGACATAGACGACTCAGGATTTTATTTCAAGGCCGGTCAAGACCACAACTGCAGGGATATCAACCACGGTGAAGTTAGCTTAAAATTAGACATTCGCTTGGCAATCACCAGATAGTTAGGTCTCTATCTCATTAAATTATATAAACTATTTACACATTATGTTATCCTGCCTTGTATTCAGTTGTGAAATGAAAAATATGGTTCAAATATGACATTAAATGCAAATGAATATCAATTTAAGGCACTTTATTGCATCCTACTGTTTATTACACCGCTCGTCTTGCATGGAGATGGCGTTTCAAGATAAAAGTCCCTCGAAAGTTCATGCTTCCTGAAGAGAAATTAGTGTGCTGCAAGTGGAACATTGGTGAAGTATAAGGCCATGGATGGTCAACAAATTGTGAATACTTATATTTTATGTTCAGTTTCTCTTTAAACAGTAGTAAAGGATTACTCATGATTGCTCTTCTGAATAATAACAATAACTATTGAAAACACATTTTGGGACCTTTCTGTTCAAAGGTTCGACCTAGTTCTAGTGACCAACCAGGCATCTAGACAACTTCCACTTAGATTTCAATAACTTACTAGTATCGATGAAATGACCATAAAAGTACGATTGTGAAATTTCTCAAAAAATTGTGAAATTGGAATATATATCTAAAATGAGTCTGGGTCAACTTCAAAGGTCAGGCCTGATCCTAGTGACTAATGTATGTAGACATTTAATTTCATCTTAAATATCAATAACACCCTGGAATTGATGAAATAAACACATAAATACAGTTTCTTAGAAATTTGTGAAATCACGAAACGTGAAAAAAGTGTTTTTGGGGATCAGTTGTAAAGGTCAGGCTAAGTCCTAGTGACCAACTAAAGGATGTACATATTTCCTCTCATCTTATATGTCAATAATACTCTAGTATTAATGGAATAAACATAAAAATACAGTTGTGAAACTTCTCAGAAATTTGTAAAAACAGAAAACGTGAAAAAAGCGCTTTTTGGGGTCAGCCTTGAGGGTAAGGCCTAGTTCTAGTGACCAACAAAAGGATGTAGATATTTTGTTTGATCTTATATGTCAATAACACCCTAGTAATGATAAAATAAACACATAAATACAGTTGTGAAAGTTGTTAGAAAAGTGTGAAATCAGAAAAGATGTTAAAAAAGCGCTTGCACAAAAAATTGTATTGTGTTAGCAGGATGGCAAAACATGGAAAAAGAGTGCTGAATAAAGATGGTTAAATTGATTTCAGCTCTTAGTGTTTGTTTGTAGGTGGTGTTTTTATGGGACCGTGGATCTTTCAGATCAATTTGAGAAGTGCCTATGGTTGCATGTTCCACATTTTATCCCAAGTGTACACTGTACAGTGTTTCTATGTCATGCAGTGTGGGACTAGCACTGGCCTGGTCCTGGTCTTGATTCGGTCTCGTCCTGCCTTGGTCTTGGTCTGGGCTTGGTCTCAACCCCTCAAAATCTTGGTTTTGTCTCAGTCTCGATACACTCTGGTCTTGGTCATGACTTGGTCTCGGTTTAGGTGGTCTTGACTACAACAGTGGAAGGATTGTACAGATGTTTTAAAGTATATAGGCCAAAAACATAACTTGTTTTCAATCCTTGTAGCAGTGATTCTGGCATAGCATCCTCATGGAAAAAGCTGGCAAAACTCAGGGGTACGAGAGGCTGGCAAAGGATTGTCACCTCATCACTGCAATAGGTACTCCAAATGGTTGGTCAAGTGTACTAGATTAGTGGTGGCCAAATCCATGGGAGTGACAGGAACCTTCACGTGCTGCTCCCCAAAAAAGTCCTCTGCAATCTGGTGAAAAGAAATGGTCGCATCTCCACCTGTACACTACACCCTCCCTAACCTGTGTGGGAGTTGAGCAAGTAGTAAGGAAAAAAAATACGAGAGAACTTTCTATGACTAAATTGGGAGAAGAAGGGATGTGTAGCAAGAAAAAACAATTGGATTGTGGACTGACGAAAATTTGAATAATCATTATTTATAAAAAATAAGGCTTTAGCATCAAACTGTCTCAGTTTGTGATGAAATGTCTGGTTCAAACTGACTTTTACAAAATTCTCATGTCCAAAAGATGCTGAACAAATAAGACCCAACAGTATATTTCAACAGTATATGTCTCTGAATGTTCCCCACTGGCCATTCCCTGCTGACCTCAGTCCATCGCCACTGATAACAGTGCTCCTCTCCTCTCTTCCCCCCCATGTGAACAGGTGGGTGGAGCTGTAGGTAAAAATACATTTTACTCCAAACTAGTGTATGAAGAGGGGGACATAAATGAAGGAGGCTGTCTGTCCAGGTTTTTTGGAAAAACACACCAGCCTCTTCCTGGATACCCAGACTGCTCCCTTGTTGATGGTGTTGTCAACTTCTTCTTGGCCCGCACAGATTCAGTGCGTAGGGTGGGCTTTGACCCTCAGCTAAAAAGAGTGGCCCATAGTGGTAAGTTTAAAGAATATTTCAACAGCATCATTTAGTCCCTAGAAAAGATATATTAATCATTAATCACTAATCACATTAATCACTGATTCTTACAATTGTGCCAAGTTTTAACTGAGTGATGTTTTCTCAGAGCAGTCTGAATGATACCACACAGTTTGTAGTTGAAAAAAAGAAAGTTTTCTCTGAAATTTGTAATACTTAGAGGGTTTTTTTCTCAACTTAAACTTCACAAATAAATATTGCTGCTTCCTGCTCTGACAACAAATGGCTATATTTGAGACTGTCAAAATATAGACTTAGACTTTTTAAAACAGGATAAAGACAGATTGTGCCAAAATGGACAAAAAGTAGTTGCAAAATTGCAGTTGTTTGCTTTAGCTTCACCATTCCTAAGCAGTGCTGACAGCTTTGATCAACGGATGGTGTGTTGATTACTATAGTAGGAATGTTTTTGAAAGTCAGTTAACAAACCAGTAAAAACATATTTCTCATTTTGGCCTTTAATAGTGTGTCACAAAAATATGTACTTGTAGTAAGTTTCATAATTCTATTGATGATTACACATGGTTCTCATCTACATTCACCTTCTTTTTATGCACTGTCTCTACTTCCACCGTTCTTCTTCATTAAGAGTTCTTCATGGATGGCCTTGGAGATCTGTTGATTGCCTCCTGTCGCTCTATCAGAGTAGGTCACCAACCCAAGCTTGACCACAGCAGATACAATCAATACAGGATACAGAGGGAAAGTGAAGAGACAAGGAAACTGGCCCTGCATTTCTTCAAGAACCGTTTAAAATGTGTCAGATATTGAACAGCTAAATTGGTTGTTTTCTGTTTGTAGTAGTCAGTTCTACTTGCATTTTGCTATATGTACAGAGGATCGCTGTTATAATCACGTGTTACACTCTGGGTTTCCACGCCTCCCACTCTGAAGTCTATGTAGTGTCCTGTTTTTATTGTTTAGTCACTGTCTTGTTTTCCTTGGTTTAATCAGGTAATTATTCAGTCACTGTGTTCACCTGTTTTTTGTTAAACAAGCCTGATTTCTTTTTAGTATATATATCACTGCTTTTCCTTTGTTTGGTTTGTGAGGTCTTGACCTTACCTGAATGAATGAGTGAATGAATGAATGAATGAATGAATGAATGAATGAATGGTAACTCATTAATCTGATGCCTTGTAATCCTGAAAGATTCTGTGAATCCTATCTGAAGTCCTTTGTGCCTTATACCCTGGTATACCCTGTGTTAATACATCCATGTATACTGCACATGCATTCAGTTTTTCACCCAATTCATGATATCATGTTTGTCTTATTCAGTTTCTTTCTGCTTGGAATATGGTTAGTAGATATATGGGTTAGGGTTAGGGTTATATATATGTTGTATTTGCAATCTGTGTTATTGTTTCTACATTCTCTTCAAAAGAAAAAGAAAAGTTTGGTGGTGCTGCATGTCCAGCTTTTCTTGCATATTAAAAAAGAGGAACAGGAAGATTGTTTGGTCATTTTGTCATGCTAGCTACAAACAACAGGTAAATTCACTTCTAGTTTTCAAATAGAGTCTGTTGACAGTGTTTGATTAATGTGTTGCTAGACAGGCTATTTTTGGGCTGTCATGTAAATTAAGCCAGTGAAAGGGCCAACTAACTGAAACATAAGCACAGCATAGTAAATTTGCCCCAGTCAGTTTGAATGACAGATTCTTAAACCAGAATACTGTGGCGATTGTAGAGGTTATGATCACTTGCAAAACAAGTGATCACAGAAAAGAAAACAAAGATGAATTGTTGACAGAAATGGAACCGTGTGCTTCAGGACAGACTTCACTGTTTCAAAATGCTGAAATCATCACTGTTTGATGTCATCACCTTATCAAGTCACATCCATTACAGCTATTTGTGTGTCAAATGTTTCAGTGTTGCAAACTATCTAAGTGAAAGAGGGATGAAACATACAAGTCATTTTCCAGACTCTATGCCCAGAGACTGTGACTGTTAGGTTAGCTAGTGTTCAAGCTACAAATTAACCCATCCAGCCTGACTGCACCTTCAGCATTTCTGGCCAGTCATCGCTCACTGAGCAGTAAAATGAACTTGCTCCAGCTCAGATATGCTTTATCTTCAACCATGCAAATCTGAGGAATACTGTACTCAAATTCACTTGCACAGTAATTCTATCAAACGGTCACCGTGTGGAAAATATGTCAGATTGGCTGAAGATGGGAGTTTTGGAAACTGAGTTTTGGAAGCTCTGAGGAAGGAAAATTTAGTAAACAAAATTAATTGTTCATTAACATTTTTGTTTGATGGCGCTGGCAATGAGTAGTTACATGAACTGTATATGGATCGGAAATTTTCATTTGCTACTTGTTTAATACACTTTTGTTTTGTTTTTTTTTTTGTTTTGTTTTTTTATTTAAACACGATTAAGAAACTCAGAGGCAATGTTGCATTGACAGTGGCAAAACATCATTATCATCAAAGTAACTTTAAAATTTACGTTGTACTGTTTTTACAGTCTTAGCTGTACATTAATGAGGAAGGGCAATACTGTGGAAGGGTATACTGTGACAGTAAGAGAATATTATCAGTGATCCTGGACAATGAATGGGAACAGGTGATTTGCTCTTTTCTGCGAAAGCTTAAGGGAAAATCTTGTGGGTTCTCATTTACTTTTGATTGATTTTTAAATTGAACTTTCTTTTAGTTACCCATGACACCACGGTTTACTCGTCAACAAAACTTTACAAAAGGTGATGCAGGTACAATCTGAAGTGTAACCCACAGCTTTTGCTCAATATCAGATTCACAGATGGAAAAGCAGCTGCCATAATCCAGGGACCGTGTGGTCAGGGTCGATGCTTGTGTTTCCCTGTTGTACTTGGCAGTGTTCTGTAGTGTTGTGAGTTGAGGTATTGCTGTACTCTCAGGCGTCACTGAGTGCATCCACCGGTATTCCATCTGTGGAGGGTACAACAGACGGGGGCCTGGTGGAGGGCAGAGCTCTGAGTTAGCTTAGTATCTCAACCAAAAATGTGAACAAACTGAATGTTTTGTTACATCCAGTGTTTTTCATCGGCATGAGCTGCCAGGGAGTTGGATAAGACCTGGGCTTTGCACACACTTCCCTGCTATCAGACAGAGCTGAGCACCAAACATTAGTCTGCTCCTCACTGAAAAATAAAAAAATGAAGGATTCTGAAATGAAAACTGACCCCATATTAATACCTAAACAAAACCTGTTTCTTCCATCTCCTTGATATCAGTTCGTGTCATCAGTGTCAGTGATGTGCATACCAATGGACACTATCAATGCATCTCTGTACGGCCTTATGAGGGACAGGAACTCCAGGGTGCTAGTGATGTTGTCTTCCTGTTCTCTTTTCCTTTGTAGTAGGTGACAGGCTTTGCAGAACTCTTCTAATAGGTTTTCCCAAGGGATTCTATGCGGAGGAGCAGTATGTGTTCCTTGTCTACAAAAGATGTATGTTTGGGATTGAGGGCTATTATTCTTATCAGTGCATTGTCTTGCCTGGCTTGGCCAAACTCTGAAATATGTCGTCTCTATTTAGATATATACTGTAGATTTATTGAAAAAGAAGAAACCAGCTGGAAAGAATGTAGTATCACATATATGCAGGGATTTCCTAACATTTGAAGTACTACCAGTCAATGTTTCAGCGGTTTCATTTCTTTGGGTTCTGGGTTCTCAATAGCTTTTTAAACTTTTGTCTCCTTCTTCCACTTCTTCCTGTTGCATAAAAGAACTGCAATTACTATGATTTCGACTGCATTGTATAATACCTCTACAATAACTTATCATACCTTTCATACCTTCACATGATATATCTTCATGTCATATATTCATTTCTTCATATTATTTTCCAGTTGTATTTTTCTATAGCATCATTTTCAACCTATAACTACTTGGGTGGTACCATGTAGTATTTAACACTAGAATTATAAGATTTCTGTAATACTTTTGAAATTTCACAATACTTTTGCTGCAGAAATATATTTGCTAGTGGGTTTCAATTGCTTTGAATATTGATTGATATTGGAAGGATTGAACAATGAATAGACTAGATTGCTTTATCATACAATTCAATTCAACATTTCCATTAACAGCTTAGAACTGCTGTTTTATGTCACCTGACTTACTCTGAAGAGTAATAAAAAAAAAAAAAAGTACAATGATTGGCAAAGATAGCGGCAGATGAGCCCACCTCACTATTAATGACGTCAGCTTTAATAATTATGGTGGTAACTCTCATCTCTTCTCATTCGCGTGGTCATGATTATTGTTTGCCTTCTTTAATTACCTTCTTGATGGCTTTAAAAACAATAATAATAATAAAAACTTTCAGGGAAATGGACCTATTTACACGAAATATGATTTTAATTAAAAGGCATTACTTGTTATCAAATAAAGGTATTCAGTGTTTATGCTCTTAAAATGTTATGACCTAACTGGAGACAACGTGAATATCCTCACTTCTGAGTCTGCAGGTGTGATTCAGTTAGATTTGAAATGGTGCGTTGAACATGGGTGCGGTTAGGTTCATCATTAACCAATAACTCAGGGATATGAGGAAGCAGGATAAAGAGCTCGTATATTGGATTTATACATGTAGCTCCACAAGACTGCCAGAGGATCAAAGGTAAGAATCCCTGATTTTGCCCCTGTTGGACACCTAGACATGCGTGAGTAACATTTGGTTCAAATACTATGTACTACCTGCCGTTTGAGCTGCTGGTTTTAAATTATGCTTGTTAATAATTATTATTTTGCTGTTTCTGCGGGTTTACAACGAATCAGAAAACGAACAAACAAAGGCCAAAACAAAAGCATAATCGTATAGTGCTGCATTAACCTGTAGTAACGACCTCGCCTTCTCCCTCGCCGGTTTCAGCCATTCCGCGCTCAGCGTCGCTGGTTTACTAATCACTGGTCTGATCACCCTCATTCTGCACCACTGCCTTCACATTAGTTTTCCCTGATACTCTCCGCTATTTAAATTAAGGTCCTCCGCTGGATCAGTCAGTGCGAGGTTTACACCTCCCGCGTGTTTTCTGAGTATTACTGTATTGTTCCACAGTTTTTTGGCCGCCTGTTACCCTAATTTGTCCGTCATTCTTTGGACCCCTGGTAACCTTGTTTTTTTGTTCAGCCTGCTGGTGGTGAACCTTTTTTACATCTGTCATTAAAAGTTCTGTGCGGCCGCAGTTGTGTCCAGCATCGTGGTTCTCTCTGACCGCTGTTAAGCTGTTATGTGCCAACAGAAGCAATGGCGTGTTACATTGAAAAAAGGCACAAAATATAGATTCCCGATTGTCTTGTTTCTCTTGGGAAATAAGAGAACCATTTTCGTTGGTGGCTCTGACTTAGTAGTCATAGACATCTGACACGCATAGCCTATTTATAAATTTAGCCTACTCTTTTACATATGCACTCAAAAAACTCAACAAAGGGATTTCTTTTATTACCAAAATAGAAATGTTTGTATAATATGAATGTATTGTGTTTATATTTGTAACATGATTTGTTCTTGTTTGTTTAATGTCAAGCAACAAAAATTCTTATGACCTGGATCAATATAGATTGATTCAAGGAGGAGGAGTTACTTTTGCATCTGACACAAGTGTTGCTAGCTACTGCACATGCTCCTTACTCACAGTAGAAGGGCAGAGCCTCCCAGCATGCCTTGGAGCAATGGGCTGCTGTTTAGACCCAGCTTGTTATTGTTCAGTTTATGTTTCCATTTTCTGTCTAGTAGAAGTGTATGTGTATTGTTTATTATTTAGCCTTTGTGTTGTACGAAATTAAAATATTAAACTGTTTATATTATTGTACTTTATACTAAAATTAATTGACCTTTGGTAACCTATTAGTGATTTGATTAAATACTTGCTGGTGCTAACAGCATCGCTAAATCTAATTATAATGTGATAGAAGTAAGACAGACAAACAATGTATTCGTTCACTGAATTAGTCTTAGGCTTGCTAAAGACAAATGCAAAGCAAATAAATCGAACTTAAATGAAATGATTACATTTCTTCTACAAATGTATGTTCCGTTCACAGAACATAATAAAGACAGACTAGTTTCACTTGACTGGTTTAGATGAAAATATGTGGCATGGTGTCACAGCCTGCACCTCGTTTTGGACTTTTGTTTTGAAATGTCTTGTGCCCCTGTTCCGTGTGTGTCTTCGCCCCTCACCTGATTCTGTTTATTCCATTTATTATCCTTGTTTTACCCTTGTTAATTTGTACCGATCATGTTTCCCCAGTTTAGTTCTCCTTTTGTATTTAAGCCCCTGTGTTTGACCTGTCCTTTGTCTATTGTTGTTTGGGTTCATTTGAAGACACTGTTTGGCTGCACTGTTTATATCCAGTTTTGGTTCCTGTTTGTTTGTCTACATTTTGTAAGTAAAGTCCTCCTGTTTGTTGCCACCATCACTGTGTCTTGAGTTTGGGTCCAGTTCCACTGCACTCCTGACACATGGTTAAATTGCGTTCTTTCAACAAATTGTTTTTGAGTGCATGGTAAACTTTAATGATTTAACACATCAGAGTCGCATTGAATGTGAGACTCATATAAAATAAACCAAATTGAGCTCGCTAAATAGAGGAGTCTGATGTTTGTAATGTAGAGAGAAAACCTCCTCACTGTAAAGAATAGCCTATATTTTGTTTTATAGTTATTTGTCTGCATTACTACAAACACTTGCAAACAAATGCATGAAAGAACATATCGGTCTAATTAGAGGAAGCACACTAGTGATCAGTATCAGGTACCAAGAAGAGCACTGCAGTCTCTTTAAAAATATAGACTACTTAAATGGTCCATATATTTTATATACTATGTTCTTCACTCCTGATGAAAGAATGTCATGTTTAATGTCTGAAGTAGCCTACACAGAAAACCCAGTTATTGGGAGCCCAAGAGTGAATACACATTCCTTGATTTCACGATAAACTGAATATTCATTTTTTTTCCCCCCTATGCAACCACATGTATAATACAAAGGAAGACATACAAAAACAACCAGGCTACTTAAGAACGTGAAAATTCCCTCATTTCTTGGCTTCCATAGATGGAGCATGTCTCACCTTTTGGGAGAAAAACAGTGTTCCAAGGTAGTTTTAAGAATGCTATATTGAGACACAATCTGATTCATTATGATCCCCTTTTAAGGTGAAAACATTTGTGGCAAAATTCATTGTTTTCTCTTTGGGTTACAGATCTACTGAGAGTAGCCTATATAGGCTATTGCTTGTGACGGTTTTTATGAGAAATGAAGTATGCGAGAAATTTAGTTTTCATACGTTGTTGTTTTGGTACGTTAAGCCACATTGCCACGTTAACCGTTTTAGAATTTCACAGACGCTGCGGAAATACTGTAGATCTTCATTGGCTAGCTTTCTGACAGGTGTTTGCCTTCTCATGTTTATGACAGTTATTTCATCACTCCATGGTTTGTACCGCACACAACTTCCTCGTTAGTAATGTTCAAATGCACTTGTTAAGGTTCCCATCCACATGATATGATTGTTTTTTCACATATGTCGTTGACAAATATGGACCTAGTCCAGACAGCATAGGGAGGCTAAATAAAAAAAACAAATGGAGTTCTGCAAATCCAAGAGGTGTTAACTCCTTTCTGGTAGTCTGAGATTGGTATTGCTTATGGAGTTCACAGACATGCCAGGAGACCTGGGATATCTTCGATAAAATGGTCACTGAGTATGTAAATGTAAATCTCACTGAAACTATTAGTAGTGTATTTATGAAGGGATGGAAAACCATAACTGTTTTAAGCTCGTCTTTTACAAGCCAACTTAACGGTTATTTAATTTCCTCTCCAGATCATCTTACTTAACAGACATTCTGCCCTCTATCTGTTTTATTTTTTCTTTCAAAGTTATCAAAGCTATCAATTTTTTTTCTCCAGAGTTATCAGAATGAAGACCCAGTACTCTAAGTTGACGATTGCTTTCGTGGTGGTCCTTGGCCTCACAACTATTATTATTTTGGTCCTTATGGGGGTGTCTTTTTCTATCGAAGGATCACTGACTGTGAGGTATGCTATGCTTGCTTACACATACATTTGAATTAATAGCTGTAAGATGGACAACATTTTTAGTAATATTTATAGATACTATGTTTGTCTAATCTTGAAGTCATTCTGATAGACAAACAGAAGAAAGACATGCTGGATGTTATTCCGAAGCCACTGCTTTCCCACAAGCAAAGTAGGTGATGTGATTTGTGAATTAATGAATGACAATATGTAACTAATTATTGTGACATGTTTTTATTTGTCTGTTTGTCTGTTTCAGGAAAAGCAAACAAACAAGTCATTTTTTTTTTGTTATGTCCATTAACTAATTCCAGTCTTCCATTTCGAAATACTACCAATTTCCATAAATCTGTCAAAATTTAGAAATTCCACAGATTTCACTTGAAAATCCATCATAAATGTTTAGTTACTCATAAAATATATAACACATAAACAGAATGTTTTTTTAAACATATCCAAATGTTTAAATCTAAAATTTAAAAAGGGGAAACCAAATGCTTAAAAAGTTATTGTAGAGATCCTCGTAATGTGCTTGTAAAGATGTTACATTTGAAGCTATTAATTCTATTCTAATACCTTAAAGCATTTGCTGAATGTTTCTCCCCACAATACTTTAATGTGGGGAGTATAGGGGAAATTGTTGCCTTTGACATCAGTCTGACAGCTGATGATTGAATTGTTGCTTTATTTAAGCCTTTTGGACACACAACCATCATGACATTTTTACAATATTCAAATATTTCTCAAAAATAAATGACATCAGTCTGGTGAGGCTTGTAATAATTTTGGATTGGGTGTCTTGAGGCACATGAAGGCAAAGGTTCTATGTAACATTAAATAACCATCAAAAATAAAGGCAGGTGATGGAGTTACAGATGTTGTTTTAAAGTTTGTTTTAGAAAAATGAATCAGCAGCTCTATGTATTGCTCTGAGATTTGTGTGCTGTGTTTGAAATTTATCCCATAGACCTAAGAAGATGGACAGTTTCCCACGTGCATGCTTGTGTGGAGGTAAAGATGTTTCTTTGGTAAACAGTGTACCAAAGGACCAAATCAACCAAACCTTGAAACGCAGAGCAGAGGAGTACAGAAAACATCAGATCAGGTGTGAAAAACATATGAATTAACCCTGTCAAAAATAATGGTAGTTTCACCCCTTTGGAGTCGTACATAAAAAAAAAAAAAAAAGTCAGAGATTGAAAACCAAATGCCATGGCTATGCTATATAAAATGCATAATTTCACACACAATACTGTGTAAATTCATGTGAATAACTGCAGCCCATTGCTTTGCATGTGATGGAGGAAGAATGCACTTGCTTTATTCGTCTTAGCTGAGGTGAATGCCTTGCATGGGTGACACCTACAAGAGTACTTGTCTGACTGTGAATAAGTTATTGATGTAATGTTGTAATTTTTTTTTTTTTTACAACTTTTGTCTAGGATGAATGCAAACTTAGATGTCGTACTCATAGCTCCTTCCAACTCTCCACTTCAGTATCCTAGTCATGGCTTCACAGTTGAACCCTTGACAAAAAGCCTGATTCCAGGTATTCTTACCCATCAAAAGTAATCCATAAAATTCATTACACAATTTAAAATTTTCAAGAAATTTTTAAACCTAATTTTTCCTACTATGTTGCTTAGTTATCAGTGTTTGGTGGCAAGTTAAAAACTCACATGGTTTGTTATTTATTTCAAACATTACAACTGGACACGCATTATAACTAAACCATTTTTCTCAGTAATTAACAGGGATGTTTCATCCCGAAGCGAATCCACCGGTTCTGTTTGCAGTTCGTGTGTCAGAATTTGAAGCCTGTAAGCCTTTTCACGCGGCACATGTATGTTTCGTGCTTTGAATGAAAGAAGAACTTCATTTCTGATTTGGTTGAGTTTTCTTTCAAACCAAACTGTGATACACTGAGGCATGGCCACAACACCACAATGCAAACAGAACCATGAATAGGGAGAAAAGTTACATATATCCTGATTAATCTTAAAAAGACTAGTCTTACAGACTTAAAATGTGATTTTTGTGAAACTGATTTAACAAGCTATTGTCATTCTTCTTACAGTACTTTGAATATTTACTTAATTGGTATTGTTGCAGGCTTAGCAGTGCATGCCCAGAAAAGGGCACTTTACAAGGTGCGTGTATGTGAAAATATGTTCAAATACCTTTGAGAATGATTGGGAGTAAGGTTTTTTGTTTGTTTGTTTTTTTACCGAAGATTGGAGGGTTGCTGGTTCTTGCTGGTTCAAATATGTATCTGATTCAGTGTCTCAGAAATGTAATATATTTAGTGCCTAAAATCAAATAAGGGCTGTGTACAGGCTGATGTAATGACAGCCTAATTCAACATTGTAGGGGTGACCCTACAATGATTCGATCTAAGAAGCCCGATTCGACCGCCAATCTCATAGTCGAATTGTCTCAAAATGTGGTTACGAGACAAGGATCATTTCATTCCCGCTGTATGAGGGTACTGAATTTAAAAGTGACTCGGGACTCTTTCTCACATTTGCTTTTCTTCTGACTTGCAAGGGAGCAGGGTACATTTGAACATAAAAGCGCCATTTGAACATAAAATCGAAAGTCAGATACAGGCTCGGAACAGCGCAGAATTCCATTATATGCCTACAAAATCTACTCTGATTTCATTAAAAATAAATAAACAGAAATGAACAAGAGTGACCCAAACATGCACTGCTGATAACTTATCACAATACCTTAGGAACATTAGCAAGGGTGAGCCGGGCAACGAACGACAGATGTGGAAGTCATGCAACCAACTCCTGGACATGGCGGCAAGCTTGCATATTCGGCTCTCTGCAGTTATATATTTGTTATTTATTAAGTTTATCCCATTCTGTTTAATCCAGAATGGTAGTGTACATTTTGTCCTACTTTGTGTTGACGTTGTTCAGCACTTCATGGCATTAAAATGCTTGTTTTATGTTAAAGTTAAGGAGTCGTGTAACGAATAATGTTTATTCCGTATTGCCTGTAATATATAGCTTGTAGGGATTAAACTAAATATAATAAAAATCCAAGGCATGTGTTAACCCATTTGTTATTTAATCCTATATTTTGTTATGGTCATTTTTATATGCCACTTTGTTTGATGTCTGATATGCCGACACTTGACAGTGGCCTCGTTTCAGTTTTTGTCGTTGTTTTTATGTGCGGAAGAAAAAAGTTTTGTACCTACCTACCCTGGTTTCTTTTTTACTGTAAGCTATGGGCCTTCTATATTCTAAATGGGCATATTTATTGTCGTTACAAGGTCACCATAATGCAGACGTTTCAAATAATGAGTGAGAAAATGGATGGAACACGTCCTATTATTAAATAAATTCATATGCCAAGTCAAGAAGACAAATTGTTTAGTTGGGTGTTTCAGCTCTCTTGTCTGGTGTGGAAAACATGGAGGCCAACGTCACAAATGAGAATACGGATCAATGAGCGAAAAAAAAAGGCATGCTTTGAGGATTAGTCAGCTATAGGCAAGACTTGATAATCTGATTCAACTTCGGAAACTGTTTGTCTGCGACACCCCTACAACAGTGATCTAATGGCTCCTGCTTCTGCATTAATTTCGTGCTTTTTTGCATGGCCGAACTGGTTTCCTCCCTGATCAGAGCAACATGCTGCTATAATCTGTACATTAAGAAAAAAGCTGTGGCTGAAGACTGCAGACAAAATTTGTAGAATGTGCATGCATTTCTCTTTGATTTGCCTGTTAGGCATTTATGCTGTTTGAAAGGAGAATTATACAGATGAGTACTGATTTCACTTTTTTCCCGTTTTTACCCTCTTGCACAAACACACAGAATGTAGAAGCCATATCTCATAGATTATATTTCATATAGAATCTTTTGAATTTTGGGCAAATTGCAACTGAGAGAGTTATAGTTCCCGAGGTTATCAGGGGCTATGTACTGCCAAAGTACTACAAATTTTTGAACTGAAATCATTCTTTCCATACTGGAAAAGTATTTCATTCCAGGCTTTTCCTGATGATGCTTTAGGTGCTTTGATGATGCCCAATAAAGGGGCGTTTTAATGAGATGTCATCGTTTCTATGACTCTCCACATGGATTAATGGATTAATTGTAGAGGGAGGCCTTTGGAGTGCACAGAATTCATTGTGTGTTCTCAGGTGTCATTGAGTGTGTCCAGTGGTGTTCTGTCTGTGGAGAGCACAACAGACATGGACCTGGTGGAGGGCCAGGGTCAGAACAAGCTGAACATCTCAACCCAAAATGTGACCCAGCTGAATCAACTGCTGAGTCAAGTGTCTTACACCAGCACCATCTACCACATCAAGACCAGGGATTTAGGTAAGACCCAGTTTTTACATATGCCAGCTGTAATTTTCCTCTCTCACGGCTAATATATTCAGCTAGCATGTAACAATAAAGAGTTCAGAAGTTCCATAGCACTTAAACTCACTCCCAAGCTTTATTTTTATCATGCAGTCACTTGTCTGTTTTGGCTATTTCTTCATATAAATGACAGAGCATATGCTTCTGTCCACCGTTGCCAATTTCAGTTGATTTCTATCTCTTCAGTATGTACCAAGGTGGTATAGACTAAGGGTGTACCCGAATCCGAATACGTTATTCGGGAAAGCACAAATAATGCTATGAAAACAGACAGCCTATTTATTCTACCCGAAGTTGCCCGTTATTATTCGGAAAAAACAAAAAACATGATTGACATGTCTGTGCGTCAGCTATTAAGTTTCTTCAAATCGATTCATATCATTGTGGATGACCACGAGATAAAAATGCCCATTCTGTATGCAACATGGCACTTTCATTTCACCAACTAGTCTTTTCATTTACTGCACGTTATTGGTGATCGCTGGTGAAGCTAGCTTGAAATTAGACATTCGCCATATAGCTAGATCTCTATCTCTTTAAAAGTTAAATAAACCACTTCCAAATTATATTATACTGCCTTGTATTCAGTTGTGAAATTATAAAAAGTGTTCGGACATGATATGCGGATGAATAACAATTTAAGGCACGTTGTTGCATCCTACTGTTTATTACACCGTTCGTCTTGCATGGAGATGGCGTTTCAAAATAAAAGTCCTTTGAAAGTTCATGCTTGCTGAAGAGTAATTTGTGTGCTGCAAGTGGAACATCAGTGAGGTATGAGGACACTCATGGTCAACAAATTTGGCGTTCAGACAGACAGGTGTGGCGTTCAGACAGTTCATAAAACATTTTAGTTAAGTTTAGTTTATTTAAAAATATTTTTTTAAAAAGAGTGAGACAGATGAAAAGCACAGTATGAGGATGTGGAAATATATTTCATAATTAATTAATTATATCCCGATATTAAATCAATTTGATGCTTGGAAGGCACAAAAATTGCATTGCCAATGAATATTATGTTAGAAAATACAAAATTTGCCCGATTTAACGTGATTTCCGGTATAAACCATGCCCACTTCTGGTGTACTATCTGAATACAGCTACAGAGACGGACAATTTTGTTGGCTGAGCAGATACAGATAATGACGTCTCTGTACGCCCCTAGTACAGGTCCCTTCGAAGTCAAGAGAATGTTTGTTTGGACCCGGTTTAAATATTTTTAAATACCTTTTTCCAACTAAAAAAATCACCAAATAATCATTGCTTCATGTGACTTTTTAGAGACTCCAAACACTGTTACTCTTGTCTTAGCAATGAATTTGGAATTTTCAGACACATCACTTCACTGGCCATCATTACATGACAAAACCCTTTCACGTGTTTAAGGTTAAGATTTTGCAGGTTAATATGACATGGCATGAAGGTTTGAAAGAAAGAAGACAAAGGATACATAGATAGAAAAAGAAAAAGAACCTTTCCAGCAGCACCATAAAAGCTACCTGGTGGCAGGATTCAATCTGTTTGCATCAGTCAAATGGGTAAAAGGTGGCTGCAATGAAAACAATGCAGTGGGAAGACGACATATTTTTCCTATGCTATTTCGGCTTCACAATGAATGGAAAGTGCTTGCAGGCACAGACGTAAATGAGTACTGACACTTGAGTTTTAATCTTGTCTCTTTCAGCGCGTTTCATATTTGAAGACAATGAAGTCATGTTCCCCATTATCATTAAGAGGACCTCGATGCCTGTTCTATACGACCCTGGGACAGGTCAGACCTCCTGATGATCTTTTGCTTAATTATCGCAAATGCTAATTTTAGGATCAAGCCTGAGAATCTCTGTGTTTTCTCTTTAAATGATGGTTTCTTCAACTGTAAAGTATAATGATGTGACAGACGTGACATGTTTGTTGATTTTTTTTTTTTCAAGTATTTATGGTGTGTTTCAAAAGTGTCCATTATACCTTGGTCGTTACTGTACATGTGTGAAATATGATAGCTCTTATTTAACTTGTGGTTCACAAAGCTCTGAGTTAATCACAGTCGGTCTTATTTTTGTTAATCAATGACATAAAGCAATACTTGAATCCAGTTTACAGGAATCTTATGAGAGCTTTCCTTTTTCTTGCTGCAGATGTCAACTCCCAAGTGACAGTTACAACTAAGACGTTCTTGAGGTATAAGGAACTGAATGTTCTAATTGAAAGTATTCGGAAGTATTACAAGGACATCAAAATCATTATTGCAGATGACAGTTTAAACCCAGAAAGAGTGAATGGCTCTAACATTGAACATTACATTATGCCTCCAGCTCAGGTAAGTTAAAGTTTGATAACTTTGATTCATCTGTATTTGCAGACAGACCAAAATCTGTATTCTCTTAAATTTATGCAAATTATTGTAATCAAGTACTAATACTACTTTGTACCCATGTCAGACACAACTCTATTCTGCAAATGTATTTCAAGGAAAACTGCCTCTTAACACTAAATCTACCCTTAAACTGATGTAAAACTCCTCTCTCCTCTCTTTGATACTTCAGGGCTGGTTTGCTGGCAGGAATCTTGCTGTCTCTCAGGTAACCACCAAATATTTCCTGTGGGTAGACGATGACTTTCAGTTTACCAGTGAGACCAAAATTGAGAGTTTTGTGGAGATCATGGAGGCTGTGCCAGAGTTGGACATTGTGAGTACACATGAATATGTGATCATTTCCTAGTGTTACGTCCCAGGTGTGATATCGCACCCAGGGGTATGGGTATAGGATGCAGCATAAAAGGATTCCGCCACCATTGCTGGTTTTGACGGTGCAACTACCAAAAAAAAATAAATAAAATACAGACATGGGGGAAGTGTACAAGGATCTGCCATATATTAATAATATTTACAATGCTATATTAACAGACATATACAAAATATTTACAGTGAAACAGACGGGAAGGTGGGAGAGGATGAGAGATCATGCCAAAGGAATGAACTGAGCAAAACAAAACAACCCTAAAACACCTTCACCAAAATACACACACTTATCTACAGAACAAAAGGAGTGGCAGTGTCAAACATAATAACTACCTACACCAACTAACTCTAAAACCGAAACATACAAAAGTGGCACCCATCTCTAGCCTAACCCTATACAAAGTGCAATATTAATGCGGGGATTCCCCCACCTTTCCTGTCCTTCACGACAATCAAATACAACCAAGCCTAAGATCCACAATCCACAAACGAAGTCGGAAAACAGACGGAGTATAGCAAGTTTGTTGATGGCGAACACGAAAAGCACGAGGGGGGCACAATAACGGGATCGAAATCTGTACATTTCGAGGCCAACTGTTACAAACAAAGGAGCGAACCCAAATTGCAGACACAAAAGAACTCGAAAAGAAGATTAAACGGATATTTCTTGTAGTGTGAGCTATGGGCAGTGGGGTGATGAGCAGGCAGGCAGAAACACTCGGTAGAGGAGGCTGATGGAGGTGAGGCTGGTGAGTGGGAGACGATCGGAGGGCAACAGGCAAACACAGAGCGGAGAGCGTAGCTAGAGGTGAGGATTGTAGTCGAAGAGCAGGCAGGTACGCAGTCAGGCAGGTACACAGACAGGCAGCTAAACAGACAGGTACACAGACAGGCAGGTATGCAGACAGGTACGCAGGCAGACAGGTACGCAGACAGGTACGCAGGCAGGTCCGCAGACAGGTGGCGTGAATGATCCGATGCTGACTGAGACAACGAACTGGCGGAGAGCGGTCGAAAAGCCGGTGTATAAATGCAGCAGCGTTGATGAGTTGCGGGTGTGCTGGACTGATGAAACAGGGCGCCATGCCCACACGCAACACACGCAGAGACAACAGGGGGAGCACAGGAGACACAAGGAAAAGACCACACTAGAAACACAAGGGGAAAAAATAACTAGAAATGTGACGAGTCACGACACCGACATCTGTAAATCTGGGCGCTCCGTCTCTGGTTGGCTGAGACGAAAGGGGCACTCCGCCTCTGGTTGGCCGGGCTGGAACAAGGAGGCAGGACGCAACACCAGGCCAGACGGAGACTAACAGCTGTTGTGCACTACAGCTGGATACCTGTGTCAGGAGAGTAGGAGAGAGAGAGGAAGATGAGAGAGAGAGAGAGAGAGAGAAACAAGATGCAGGCAAAACAGGGAGAGGAAAAGAAGATGCATGTAAAACAAATGCAAAGTGTCCCGCACGTAACACCTGGGATTAAAACTCTGAGAGTAATTCGAAAGTTTGTTGCTGTCCTAATGATTCAAAACATGAAAATGTATTTGGGCTAAAAACATACATGTCACGGAACATAAAAGACCTAACCAAAACTGGGTAGAGTGGCTCTCGGAAAAGATGCTAACTCACTTCCATGGGGACTAGATTTTGTATCCCTTTGGTTTGGACAAGCATCCACGCAGATGCAATTGACAGTGTTTCTGGGTTGGAAGCTGGCAGGGGATTGTCTCCCTCATTCTGCAATCATGATTCCCACTGGCTGACCAGAGGTATCAGATTAATGCTGGACAGAGCTGAGGATCATGGAATAGAATAGAGTAGAATAGAATAGAATAGAATGAACCTCCACACTTGTTAAGGCTCCTCAGAACAGTTCTCGGTGGTCTGGTGAAAAGAAGCAGTTGGCAAATCCACATGTTGCAGAAGAGACACCCCATGGTCAGGATGGGAACTGTGCTATGAAGGAATTTGCTATGACACAATTGTGAGGAAAAGGAGTAAAAGGCAAAAAAAAATAAAAATAATACAAAAAAAAACTTTGTGTCAGTGATGAAAATTTGAATAAAAATTGATTTTGTTTGTAAAAGTAAGGCTGTTGCACAAATATCTTGGTTCTTTCTGAACATTCTGTTCAATTATACAATCAAAAATTATGTATTCTCATTCTCCACTGGCTATTCCCTGCTGACCTCAGTCCATCTCCACTGATAACAGCACTCCTCTCCTCTCTCCTCCCTCATGTGAACAGGTGGGTGGAGCTGTAGGTAAAAATACATTTTACTTCAAACTGGTGTATGAAGAGGGGGACATAAATGAAGGAGGCTGTCTGTCCAGGTTTTTTGGAAAAAGACACCAGCCTCTTCCTGGATACCCAGACTGCTCCCTTGTTGATGGTGTTGTCAACTTCTTCTTGGCCCGGACAGATTCAGTGCGTAGGGTGGGCTTTGACCCTCAGCTAAAAAGAGTGGCCCATAGTGGTAAGTTTAAAGAATATTTCAACAGCATCATTTAGTCCCTAGAAAAGATATATTAATCATTAATCACTAATCACATTAATCACTGATTCTTACAATTGTGCCAAGTTTTAACTGAGTGATGTTTTCTCAGAGCAGTCTGAATGATACCACACAGTTTTGTAGTTGAAAAAAAGAAAGTTTTCTCTGAAATTTGTAATATTGAGAGGGTTTTTTCTCTTGCATCAAGTTTACGCAGTTGAAACATCACTGATAAATTTTGCTGCTTCCTGTTCTGACAACAAATGGCTGTGTTTGAGACTGTCAAAATATAGACTTATAGACTTTTTAAAACAGGATAAAGACAGATTGTGCCAACCAGTAAAAACATACTTCTCATTTTGGCTTTTAATAGTGTGTCACAAAAATATGTACTTGTTGTAAGTTTCATAATTCTACTGATGATTACACATGGTTCTCATCTACATTCACCTTCTTTTTATGCGCTGTCTCTACTTCCACCGTTCTTCTTCATTAAGAGTTCTTCATGGATGGCCTTGGAGATCTGTTGATTGCCTCCTGTGGCTCTATCAGAGTAGGTCACCAACCCAAGGTTGATCGAGGCAAATACAATCAATACAGGATGCCGGGGAAAAGTGAAAAGACAGGGAAACTGGCCCTGCATTTCTTCAAGAACCATTTAAAATGTGTCAGATATTGAACAGCTGAATTTGTTGTTTTCTGTTTGTTGTAGTCAGTTCTGCTTGCATTTTGCTATATGTACAGAGGATCGCTGTTATAATCTCGTGTTACACCCTGGGTTTTCACACCTCCCCCTTCTGAAGTCTATGTCGTGTCCTGTTTTTATTGTTTAGTCACTGTCTTGTTTTCCTTGGTTTAATCAGGTAATTATTCAATCACTGTGTTCACCTGTTTTTTGTTAAACAAGCCTGGTTTCTTTTTAGTATATATATCACTGCTTTTCCTTTGTTTGGTTTGTGAGGTCTTGACCTTACCTGAATGAATGAATGAATGAATGGTAACACATTAATCTGATGCCTTGTAATCCTGAAAGATTCTGTGAATCCTGTCTGAAGTCCTATGTGCCTTATACCCTGGTATACCCTGTGTTAATACATCCATGTATACTGCACATGCATTCAGTTTTTCACCCGATTCATGATATCATGTTTGTCTTATTCAGTTTCTTTCTGCTTGGAATATGGTTGGTAGATGTATTTGCAATCTGTGTTATTGCTTCTACATTCTCTTCAAAACAAAAAAAGAAAGTTTGGTGGCGCTGCCCATCCAGCTTTTCTTGCGTATTAAAGAGGAACAGGAAGATTGTTTGGTCGTTTTGTCATACTAGCTACAAACAATAGGTAAATTCACTTCTAGTTTTCAAATACAGTCTGTTGACAGTGTTTGATTAATGTATTGTTAGACAGGCTCAGTAAATTAAGCCGGTAAAAGGGCCAACTAACTGAAACATAAGCACAGCGTAGTAAATTCACCCCAGTCAGTTTGAATGACGGATTCTTAAACCAGAATATTGTGGCGATTGAAGAGGTTGTGATCAAATCCAAATCAACTGATCGCAGAAAAGAAAACAAAGATGAATTGTTTACGGAAATGAAACTGTGTGCTTAATGAGAGAATTCACTGTTTCAAATGCTGAAATCATCACTGTTTGATGACCTCCCCTTATCAAGTCAGAGCCATTGCAACTATTTGTGTGTCAAGTGTTTCAGTGTTGCGAACTAAGTGAAAGAAGGATGAAACATACAAGTTCATTTTCCAGACTCCCAGAGACTGTAGCTGTTAAGTTAGCTAGCATTCAAGCTACAAACTAACCTATCCAGTTTGACTGCACCTTCAGCATTTCCGGCCAGTCTTCGCTCACTGAACCACAAAATGAACTTGCTCCAGCTCAGATATGCATTATCTTCAACCATGCAAATCTGAGGAATACTGTACTCAAATTCACTTGCACAGTAATTCTATCAAACGGTCACCGTGTGGAAAATATGTCAGATTGGCTGAAGATGGGAGTTTTGAAAACTTAGTTTTGGAAGCTCTGAGGTAGGAAAATTTAGTAAAGAAAATTAATTGTTCATTAACATTTGTGTTTGATGGCACTGGCAATGAGTAGTTACGTGAATTGTATATGGATTGCAAATGCTCATTTGCTACTTGATTAATACAGAGTTTGTTTTTTTATTTAAACACAATTAAGAAACTCAGAAGCAATGTTGCACTGACAGTAGCAAAACATCATTATCATCAAAGTAGTTTTAAAATTTACGTTGTACTGTTTTCACAGTCTTAGCTGTACATTAATGAGGAAGGGCAATGTATACAGTGACAGAGAATATTGGCAGTGATCCTGGACAGTGAATAGGTGACTTGCTCTTTTCTGCGAAAGGTTAAGGGAAAATCTTGTGGGTTCTCATTTACTTTTGATTGATTTTTAAATTGAACTTTCTTTTAGTTACCCATGACACCATGGTTTACTCGTTAACAAAACTTTAGAAAAGGTGACACAGCTTTTGCTCAATATCAGATTCACAGATGGAAAAGCAACTGTCATAATCCAGGGACCGTGTGGTCATGGTCGATGCTTGTGTTTCCCTGTTGTACTTGGCAGTGTTCTGTAGTGTTGTGAGTTGAGGTACTGCTGTACTCTCAGGCCTCACTGAGTGCATCCACCGGTATTCCATCTGTGGAGGGTACAACACACGGGGGCCTGGTGGAGGGCAGACCTCAGAGTTAGCTCAATATCTCAACCATGAACGTTTTGTTACATCCAAAGTTTTTCATTGGCATGAAATGCCAAGGAGCTGGATAAGACCTGGGCTTTGCACACGCTTCCCTGCTATCAGTCAGAGCGGAGCACCAAACATTAGTCTGCTCCTCACTGAAAAATAAAAAATGAAGGAGTCTGAAATGAAAACTGACCCCATATTAGTACCTAAACAAAACCTGTTTCTTCCATGTCCTTGATATCAGTCTAACAGGCCCAGTCGTGTCATTGGCAGTCAAAAAAGAGGGATCTCATTCTTGTTTCTTGTAGCGTGCTTCATATTTGAAGACAATGAAGCCATGTTCCCTGTTGTCAATGATAGGTCTTTGATGCCTGTTTTATATGATCCAGGAACAGGCCATACTCTCTTTTCTGGTTTCAAATCAACCCCTATCCATGTTTTCCTCTCAGAGGAACACTTACTGCAGAGGTGAACATCCACACATCTCTCTCTTCCACATTGAACATCCTCAAGTATTTAACTGAAGGAATTTCTTCATTCCTTAAGTTTGTGCCAACTGCTCTAATGAAATTTTGCATAAGCTAACAGCATCATATGCAAATGGTATCATAAAATGGTGTAACCTGCTCAAACTAATAAAGGTATTTAAGTCTTGATAATGGAGCAATCATCTGTAGTTATGGGTGAGGGAAACTGTATCCATAATTTGATTACTGTCAACAGTTTTGTTACTGTCCTTGTATTTCTGATGTTTATGACCAATTTAGTGGTCCAAATGTTTCCACTGCTGTTTCTCGGGTAGTTTTTTCTAATGATGGAGATATGTAAAACTCATCTCATCACTTGCTGATGTAGCAGGTAGTGTTAGTGTCAGTGATGTGCATACCAGTGGACACTATCAATGCATCTCTGTATGGCCTTATGAGGAACAGGAACTCCAGGGTGCTAGTGATGTTGTCCTCCTGTTCTCTTTTCCTTTGTAGTCGGTGTCAGGCTTTGCAGAACTCTTCTAATAGGTTTTCCCAAGGGATTCTATGCGGAGGAGCAGTATGTGTTCCTTGTCTACAAAAGATGTATGTTTGGGATTGAGGGCTATTATTCTTATCAGTGCATTGTCTTGCCTGGCTTGGCCAAACTCTGAAATGTGTCGTCTCCATTTAGACATACACTGTAGATTTAGGGATAAAGACGAAGCCAGCTGGAAAGAATGTAGTATCACATATATGCAGGGATTTCCTAACATTTGAAGCACTACCAGTCAGCGTTTCAGCTGTTTCTTTTCTTTGGGTTCTGGGTTCGTAGAATCTTTTTAAAGATTTCGACTGCATTGTATAATACCTCTACAATAACTTATCATGCCTTTCATACCTTCACATGATATATCTTCATGTCATATCTTCATGTCTTCATATTATTTTCCAGTTGTATTTTTCTATAGCATCATTTTCAACCTATAACTACTTGGGTAGTACCATTTTGTATTTAACACTAGAATTATAAGATTTCTGTAATACTTTTGAAATTCCACAATACTTTTGCTGCAGAAATATATTTGCTGTTGGGTCTCAATTGCTTTGAATATTGATTTATATTGGAGGAATTGAACAATGAATAGACTAGATTGCTTTATTATACAATTCAATTCAACATTTCCGTTAACAGCTTAGAACTGCTGTTTTATGTCACCTGACTTACTCTGAAGAGTAATAAAAAAAAGTACAATGGTTGGCAAAGATAGTGGCAGATGGGCCCACCTGACTAGTAATGACGTCAGCTTTAATAATTATGGTGGTAACTGTCATCTCTTCTCATTCGCATGCTCATGCTCACGCTTATCTGGGAAATGGACCTATTTACACGAAATATGATTTTAATTAAAAGGCATTACTTGTTATCAAATAAGGTATTCAGTGTTTATGTTCTTAAGATGTTATGACCTAACTGGAGACAACGTGAATATCCTCACTTCTGAGTCTGCAGGTATGATTCAGCTAGATTTGAAATGGTGCGTTGAGCATGGGTGCGGTTAGGTTCATCATTAACCAATAACTCCGGGATATGACACCTTATGTACCTTGCGATCTAGACATGCAGAGTGACACCATAGCCGGGAGTCAAATATTAATCCTAAACTATTGTGGACTGGACTGGCTATGAGCTCCCTTGCTTACAAACATGAAAGTGTTTCTGCATGTTCTCATCCAGAGTTTATATGGATCAGCTACAGAAAGGCAGGAGCCCCCCCCCCCCCCCCCCCCCAACCCCAACATAGAAATATTTATGCGCTCCATTTTAACTCGGAAGTCGGAATTTCCCAGTTCCCAGTTGGTAATTTCAGTGGGAAGGCCCCCTGAAGTCGGATTTCCAACTCAGAAAGTCAGAGGAACCTCACCAACCCTGACTTCAAAATCCAAGATGGCTGCCCCAGTAGTGAAGTAGTGAAAGCTGTAGTAATATACTGTTAATGAGCACTTCTATCTCATTTGTGTTTCATTAAATCAGTCGTATTCACAGTGCTTTCCAGCTTCTATCTGTGGATGTGTTGCCGCGGTGTTTGTATGCACAAAATACCGCGTAATGGGTTGTTATCAGCTGGTATTGCTAACAGTGGCTAATCTGGCTAAAACATAGTTATCCGATTTGTTGTCCTGGAACGTGGTCAGCTCAGGTGTGACGTCATTTCCAGCTCCGAGTTCCAACTTCCGAGGTAAATGGAGCGCACCATAATTACCAAGTCTCTGTTGGGACTTCTCAGGTCAGTTTGTAACTCTCTACACAGATCAAACTTTTTATGTCCTATTTTGAAAGTTTAATACTGACTGACTGCATCTGATTTATGAGGGAGAATGTGTGTTTCTTCTGATCAACCATGTTTCACATCCATGTCCTCCTTTCTTTTTTTGGACTGCCTCTTCCTTCACCCCCCCCCCCCCCCCCCCCCCCGACTAAGAATTCTTCATTGATGGCCTTGGAAATCTGATGATTGCCTCTTGTAGCCATATAAGAATTGCCCAACAGCCTAAAGGTAACCTCAGCTCACATGAGCGATTCAGGAGGCCAAGTAAAACTGATCAGAAAAGGAAACTTGCCCTCCATTTCTTCAAGAATCATCTAAAATGTGTCAAATACGGAAAGGATGAGTTTACTCTCTTGTCTTTGCAGTAATCATGTCTTCTTTTTTATTCATGTCTTCTTTTTTTTCCGCCTTTTAATTTTCTGTGTGCATGGTATTTATATGGGTAGGTATGTTATATTTCAATGTAGTCTGGTAGTGTTGTACTTTTGTCTTTGGTCTCATATTTTCTTACAGAGAACATCTTTTTGTAAAAAGCTCTCTCTAAGAGCACCCAGAAAGTGGATAACTATAGGTGTTTTCTCTTTCAAATAAATATTGATGGTTGATGCATATGATTTTAGAATTATTGGAACTGCAAGCCTGCTTTAGAAAAGGTGTCTGTTTAGATGCTAGAGCTATGTGTTTCTGAATGTTTGGAATAATGCCATGTTTGGATGATGTCATACAGCATAAAGGTTTAAATGTCTTTACACTTGAATAAGACACTGCCTGTATTTGAATATTCAATGTCAGTGTCAGTGCTCAATGACAGAATGGGCCTATAGGTCTCTGCACTGCCACCTGATTGTGATGAAAATCCCATTGGCTTCCCCTTGGCATGCTTCCTTTCCTTCCATGATTGAATCATGTCACACAACAGTTTTTTTGTTTGTTCAACTGTTTGTTTGTTTTCCCAGGAACTTCAAAAAATTGCAAAACGCAAAACAGCTTACTTAGAACAGTTATTGTGAGTAAAAGGATTTATTTTGAACAATGTTCTAAATCATTTGGCCAGCACACCTAACACTAACATACAGTTACTCGTTTCATAACCTCTAAAAATGGAACTATTTTCACTATAGCCCATTCTCTCCCACAAAGAATGACACTGAAGTAAACTACAAACGATGGGTAAATAAAATCTGTGCATGTTCTTGTTCTTCTCTTAAACTGGACAGAAGGTACAATGCTAAGTGACACCCATATCTTTTATATTGGAGCAAACGCATCTCATTCGGTGGAGCCGCTCTGCCGTTTAACTTGAAATGCACAGGTTTAGGATAATCTTTAACTTCACCGAAAATATCAGAGAAAGAGAGAAAGGGGGAGAGTGACAGTGTGCAATCGATAATCACCCAGATTAAAGAGAGTCAAGACTGTGAAATAAGATTAGGAGATTTGACGCAAGTGCGGCAAAAGGGTTCTGTATGGGGTAACTGGGTCATTTGGATGTGGCTTTTAATTGATACGGACATCACATACACACCAGACTAAATCGCGATGTTTGACTGTTTAAGACCGTACTGCCATAGACCGAGCGTACGCTGGTATATTTCCCTTTTCAAATCATATTGTCGCTTATGTGTTTTTAAACATAATCTAGCTAAAGCTAAAAATAAATAGATCGGTTCAAAACACCTTCACGTAAAAACAACAAAATTAGAAATAAAATGTCACCAAATTAAAACTAAACAAAATGTATTTTTAATAAATATAAATCTTAATACCGCCTTACAAACAAACTAAGGAATGAAATCAAATATTTTTCCCCCATTTTGTCTTTATGCTCCCAAAAGATCATAAAATGTGTTGTACTGTATTTTTTTTTCCTGTGTGACAAAGTGACAAACCTGCCATGGAATGACTTATCATGGCCTTAACAACTTCAGCCAATTTAGCATTTGGAAATTGCCAAGAGGTAGCTCTGTAGGGGAGTATGGAAACTGCTGTTTCTGTTGCTGTTAAATTGGTGACAACAACATCAAGCATGAAGACAAATCTGAATAACCAAAACAGCCACTTGAAAATATTCGTTTTGCAAAAAATATTTGCTAAAAATAAATAAATAAATAAAACTGAATTTCAGTGTGTCATTTGTGTTAGCTTTCCCACTCTCTTTCTCTCTCCTGCTAAAAAGGTGCTTAGTTGACTTTATTTATAATTTGAAACTAAAACTAAAACTTAAACTAAATTATTCAAAACCAAAACAGGTCTGGAACTGACCCATAAATGAATAAATAAGTACTAACTCACCAAACAAAGCCCCGAAGTACACTGAATTAAAAATTACATTTGAAAAATATCCCAAAGGTAACGGAAAAGAAAAAACCTAAGACAACCTTCCCACAAACACACAATCATATCCCTTGTGTCACGATATATAAAATGTTCATTTGTGTCAGTGTATCACACCTCTGTTCATTTTCTTCCTCCTTTTCCTAACAGCTTCTGTCTGAACAGAACTTGAAGAGGAAGTTGATGTATGAATATTATTATCGCATGATAAAAATACAGCAACATTATGAATAGACTGTCCGCTGTTTAGTGTGAGCGTTATCAGGAAACTTAACACAGTTCATATGAAATAACAGGAAGAGATAAAATTTCATAGATAAAATTCATGTCTACATCAACACACACTCCACTCGCACAATGATCTTTAGATGGCCATCAACGCTTTCACCATTACTGCCACTATTAATACCCCACTCTCATTGCATGCTCCCGCCACAGTAAGAGCCTGTGACAGTGTCAGTGACTCTTAGAAAGTGTAACAGAGTGGCCAAGTATAGAACCCTGCGGAACTCTGAGGTCCTGTTTTCAGGTCAGCGTGACTTGACCTGCTTAATTATCAAGATGACTTAAGCTGATCAGGGAGCAGGATGGAGACAGGAGAGGGCTGAGTTTGTTGGAGATAAATCTCCACCCCCCTGCCACCCCTGACCATCTGGTGAGTCTCCTGAAGAAGCGCCAGTTTGGGTCAAGAGTTGTCAGTCCAGCATTTGAAGACAACCCTCTCGCATGGTAGGTTAAGGGACAGAAGACACCCATTTCCTTCCATCAGCTGCCCTACCGCAACTAATTGGTGAGTAATGTTTGGTGCAGTTTAGCCCTCAGGAAGTCATCCTTTTGTCTGATTTTGTGACTATTTCCACAGATCAAATTTTGGATGCCAAAATTCAGCAATTCCCTGATGATTGTGTACAGGAATTATGGCTATCCTACTAGTCTATAAATTATCACAACTGCAGACAGCAATCCTTTCATTAATTTTGTGACTGTCTCTTGTTTCTCAACATGTTTCTTGTTCCTTAAAGCAACTGTGAACTCGAATGATGAATTCAGGTGTCAAATGTCAGGAATTTGTACATAAGAGGACAAAGAAATGTTATTTTGTGACTTCAGTCCTTTATTCAACATTCAAAGTACTTTAAACTAACAAGTAAACCATATGATAATACGACTTGGTGTTCATTTCTTTTCTACCATTGTACTTCTGCTTTGAAGAGTCCAGATACTAACAGTCTGTGCCCGTGTTTTGTAAACCTTAAAACAAGGAATTTCACAAAATTTTAGCATTTCATTTAATTAGAGGAACCATCTGTATCTTTGCAAAGAATTCGTCATTTCTGATATGATGTATGTTGGCACTGATCAACTCAGAGCGGGAAAATATTTTGTTAGTGAGAACAACTGTGTCTCACATAAACATCTTTTGTATGGGGTATATACCTCCGATTCACAGTTGTACTGTTCTGGACTTTGTGTTTATTACCTGTTTATGATTGAGACTCTTAATTCCTGGAGACAGTTCATGTGAGGTATTAGATGTTGTTTCCAGTAACAGGTCAGAGCTTGTCACAGGAAATGCACTAGACATCAAAGCCCAATACAGCTAAGAGTCAGAGGTTAAGAGGATTTGAGAAGTGAAGATTAAGGGAAGAGGAGCACGACCTTGCTCGCAAACACGACAACAAATTCACTAAAAAATATATGGCTGTCTGATTTGATAAATGACGAGCAGTGAATACATGGGATGTCTTTTGCAGCTATAATATTTCTTAAACATTATAGTAGTATAATTTCCAAAACAAAACCTTTTAGCTAGACTTGTTTAAAAAAAAAAAAGGAAAAGAAAAGTGAAAGAAGGAACACAGATTTGAAGATTGGAAATCTTTCTGCAGAATAAAGGTGCTGAGATTTTGTTTTAAACTCTCAAGGATTACAACAGTTTCATCCTGAAATATTTTTAGGAACATGGTATTGATTTTTTTCAAAAACAAACATAATGACCTGTTGGTTGATTTAAATTCCTAGTCTCTCACTTTCTGTTGACTGGAGGCTTTCAACAGTGTGTTTCCATCTATGAACTTGACCTGATGTTTTCTCTCCCTTGGCCTTTGGCCTTTGGTCTTCACTCTCAGGGCAAGATGGCGCGTGACATGTCTGATAAAGACATCCTGAAAATGGAGCTTGAACAACTTCAGAAGGAAGTAAAGACCACAAGAGAGCCTGTAAGTTCCTATGCAAAAGTGGGAAAAAGAAATAGATGGAGAGAGAGAGAAAAAAAAAGAGAAAGAAATGAAATCAAACTGAAACAAGTTGAAGCTGACAAGTTGAAAGCCACTGAGAACAACCTCAGTGGCCAAAGAAGTTGCAAACCCTTTCTGTTTTTTTTTGGTGGGGTTTTGTTTTCTGATTTAACAGCTGGTATAATTGTTTAGTTTGCCACTTGAGTTCAGATCCTCCCTTGTCTTCTCCTTTCTCCAGGTTTCAAAGACAGCAAAGGAGATGTGTGAATGGGTGGAGACCAAGTCTGCTGAAGACCCTCTCATCAAAGGTGTGCCTGAGGACAAAAACCCCTTCAAGGAGAAGGGTGGCTGCATCATAACCTAGCATAGGGCAACCCCTCAGCAGGCCGCACGTTATGAGAACGCAGTGTCAGCTTTTTTTTTTTCCCCCCGTCCCATGAAAGACATGAAACACTTTGGTAGTTTCACACAGTTGAACATGTAGTTTTCATGCATGGTCGCAAAACCCCACCTTTTAGTGTTGAGTTTCTCACAGTAGGAAAAAAAAAAAACATGTTCAGAGAACAGATACTAAATGAAGGCTGAGTAGAGAGGATGAGATCAACAGATCAGTTTAACCAATAGTCAAGGTACAGGAGACTTTTTCAATCATAATGATTACGATTATGATTATGAGGGTTGTGATTCTGGGCCTTACAGATTTTGTAAAGTGAAATTCTCTCAGCACTTTTAATAGGGGGCTTATCATCAAGTTTGTGACTTCTACATTCTGTGAAATCTTTCTGTCAGACTGTAAATAAAACCTCTAGTTCCGAATAAGCCTATTTTTTGTCTTTCTTTTGTATTACCCCACAAATTAATGAACATGCTTATTGCTTATTACACATACAGTAATAAATAATGGGATAATGAAAACTTATACCTAAGACTTACAATGCTCTGGGGGTTTTTTTGTTTTTTGTAAAAAGTGTAAGAGATGAAAAGAAACGCTGGGGAAAGGCCCATGCAAAGCAAATTATGTCCAACCGCATTTGAATGTATTGGGGAAGTTCAGTTATGTTTTATAAGGAAACATCAATTCCTAACACTGATGATAGGGTATGGTGAAGTGAACAAACTTCAGTAACCATCAGTATCATCAGTAACACAGTGTCACGCTGGTGGTGTGGTGCAGGACCCAAGTGCAAAGACACGATGGTTGACGGTGACAAAACGGAAGGCTTTACTTAAAATGAAGACCAAAATACAGTGCAAACTAATAACAAAAGCCGATAACAAAAAGGTGCAGCATGACAGTGCGCAAAATACACAAACAACGATAGACAAAAGACAAGGCAAACACTAGGACTTAAATAGAGGGAGAAACTAAACAGGGCAAAACAGGATTGGGTAAAATTAACAAGGTCAATAATTAGACAAACGGGAACAGGTGAGGGGCAGAGACAGACAGAGATCAGGCACACAAAGACATGACAAACTAAAAGTCCAAACTGAAGTGCAGGCTGTGACACACAGCAGGTAAGGTAAGACAGTTCCTCCCTTGATATAAAGAATTTATAATTTGCAGACGTTAAGAGGATCACTCTCTTACTTTCTATGGAAAAAAATGTGAGCTCTGTATATGTATTTATTAAGACTGTTTCTGAAATATGTTGACTGCTCAGGGAACGTCTGTCATAGACCAGGATATGTCAAGAGTGTGACATGCATGGTGTGACATAAGGGCACAGGATGGATTCAGCCTTTTCCCTCCTCCATCTGTTTAAGTGGCTGAGCTTTTAAGTTAATCTGGCTAATTAATGCCCAGAGTTCTATTAATCTGTTGATCCTGTCAGGATAGATCAAGCTTTTTCTCACTCACCCACTAACTCATTCACACACATACACGCATGCGAATAAACACACACACACATGCTCACACGTTCATTCTTCCTCTTTCATACATTCTTTGGTACGCCCATTTGAAAGTCTGACCTGGCCACTGTCTGTCACCAACCCCACTATGTAAACATATGCTTAGTTAATGGGACAGTGGACGGACCCTGGCAGAGAAAATGCAGGGTCGCCATTGGGCATTTGGGTGCCCTAAGCGTAATTGCTTTGTGGATGACCTGAGATGGTAACATTGTACGTCAAGGTCAAGGCTGAACAATTTATAAAAAACAAAGCGTAAATATGACAAGAGACGATTTTGTCAGATATTGATACACATTGCAAACAATGACTGTAACTCACTTTGGATAACCATGTCAGCTGAATGGATCAATGTGAATGTCTCCTGTGGTAAGCCTTGTCTGTGAGGCCTTTTCAGAGGAGAACGGCCACAAATATTAAAGGTTAATCAAAAGTAGGCTCGATCCAAGTTTTAAAAAAAAAACACTCATAAGAGTCTTCAATGTTTCTTGTTTTTTGTGCTTTTTTTACATTCTTGTTTTGAGCAAAGGTTTATGAATTCTGAATTTCCACTTCCAATTTGTCCTGTGTTTCCAATGCCAATTGTTTCCACTAAGCTATTCATGCAAATTTTAATTCACTTATAAAAAGGGCAATATACAACAGATACTTGGAAGGAGAAGGAACAGGAGGCTAAAAATTCAATAGACAATTAATGAGCAACATGATCTAGTCCATACCATTTCATGTGCAGTTCTGTGTTCAGTTTTGTGAATGCTGAACAAATTGAGTTGGTATATTCTACCAGGAGGGTGCAGCATTGGTCTTTAAAATGAGAACAGACTTTCATGCATTTTTTATGTCACTTCAGTGTCCCACACAGGAAACAGAAATATCTCACCAGTGACTGTGAGATAGAGCCAACCATTAAACCACAAGCTTTTTAAACTGAAGAAACATCAGACTATCGAAGGGGCTTTAACATTATCGTAATGAATGGGAACTTTTTTTGTTTAGTGAAATTGTTGTCTATTTTTTTTGTACAAAGCTACACCATCTGTTCCAAAGTTAAAAAAAGAAAAAAAATCAGAGACTTTCAGCCCTGAACCAGCTGTCTGGATGCTAGCAAGAACGTGGCATGAACACAATTTCTAAAACTCTAGTGTTTTTTGTTTTACTTGTTTTGATTAAATACATTTGTTACAGTTGTTTTAACATTAAGTAAATCATTTTCTGGGGATATATTCTTTTGTTTGAGATCAGCTTTATGAACATACTGTAGTATGTTCGCAATATACCTCAGACACTGAAAAAAATATCTTACTCCTGAAGTGCTCTACATCATTTGGTGTTAAAAGTATATATTTTCAAAAACTTAACTTTGCTTTTGAGAATAAGAACTCAGAAGATGAGTTACTTGAGTAAAGTACAAGTATTGCAAAAATGTACTTATGTATTTAAGTTAAGTCTGTGGTGGGAACTAACAAGACATTAGCAAGCTGATGTTATCCAATTACCAAAATTAACCTAGGTTCAGCTGTGTGACTTCTATACTTGTCACTGTAGTATAACAGTTCCTTACCACCCTCTGCTGGGCAAAAGACCCCACACATAGGTTTAAAAAGCCTCATAGAGGCCAGCTGCTTGTGTCTTGCTGATAGCAGCAAGCTTGAGGCGGTGTATGCAGCCATGCGATATCAAAGTCACTAATAAATGTGTTGAGTCGCTGAAAAAGACAGCAAAATAATGGTGTTTTGGAGTAGAGAAATTGACCAAAACAGATATTCAATGTGATATAATATTTAAAAAGAGACCGAAGACTTCGTCCAAAAACATACAGAAGTAGAAATACATTAACATCAGCGAACAATGCTAATACTACGCAGGTGCGGATTGATACTGACAATTCCTATAATGTGTCACAAACACAAAATTACACTGCAGATTGGATTTTATAGCTCAATACAATATAAATGAACAAAAACAATCACAACTTTTGTCATTTTTCAGGGGGTCACACAATTAAGCAAGGATCTAAAGACATTCATGAGCTGTTGTTGTAAAAACTTCATATCATCAGTCAATACAGCTGGAAATTTTACATACCGAATGTGAAAGATAATAATGCATTTGTTGACGATATGTATCTATGCTGTGCGAAATGAAAATAAACGTTTAGATACTAGCTCTTGAAATAATAGGCGGTCTCTTAGCTTAGTGTAAGTCTATCCTCAGCTAGCTACCTAGTTTGTTTCCAACAGATGCACATTATAGAATCAAGCCACCACTCCGCTATTAGCTGGGAAATTCTCAGATGGTGATTTAGTGAGAATGAATTTAGGTTATTTAAATGAAGGCTTCAGATTTATGTGGGCACAAAACACACCCATATTATTCACATGACACTTTGAAGCTCCTCTGTGAAAGATTTATAGAGAAATTGGATGTTCCTTCTCTGGTATTAAAAAAACGTGTATATCATAAAAAGATTGGTATTTCAGCCATTTTTGCATTTACGAGTGTCCCAGTGTCTCCATAGTTCTAATGCCAAGGTAAAAGAACAGTCCAATGAGACTGGGAGTGACTGATACACCAGAATACCAAAATGACACTTTTCTGCTCTGTTCCTCCATACTTTTGATGTCATGGAACAACCCAGGCAATTTTAAGGATCGGGTCCAATTCAGCAAACCTTTTTCCTCTGTTTTTGACCTCAGATTTTCGCTAGCTTATTATCACCATCCAAATCCCTTTACACTCTAGCTCTTTTAGGCGTGTATTATCGTCCTCAGATCCTTAGCCTCATAAGGTATTCCCAGGCCATTAGTCGGGGCTGGAGTTGTATCTTTTGATTCAGCATTTCCCCAGTTCAAAATGGGGAATCCACTCTAATCCACCCTCCAACCACTAGTCTCTCATTGAATCGGGCGGTGACTCAGATGCAGTCAAACACTGAGACATTTTGTGACGCTGACAGTTTTATTGACTCTTAACTCTAATTAACCATGCACTCTCCTGGACTCTCTGTCCTATTTTTTTTTTCAGTTACACTTACACTGTGCCACTCACCAATGTCCTCTTTCTACCTTTATGTCAGCCGCTGATTACAACAAACACTTGCTCACTAAATTCAGTAAAGTGTTTCCCAATGTAATCCACGTCTTACCTCTTGCCACGTACAAATACACTTTATTTAACTAATGTGAGGCTTAGTGATTGAAGGAAATATTTGAATGAGTTGTGTTTGTGCATTCCTGCAATAAAAATCCCATAACCACAATTTTGGAAAACACTGTACTCACTCACTCATCAGTCTTTGAATCATTCTGACTCATGCTGTTTGTTTCCATTAAACTTTTCTACACGGGTGCTGAATTTAAGTGGGTGAGCTTAAAGTCAAAGCAATATTTGAAATGGAAGGGATTGATGTAGCCACATTCTGCTTATACTGTATTTGGGTTCCTGTGTCACCAGGAAGTATCAATGGATAAGACTAACTGTGTCAGATCTCTGTTTACAAATGCCTGTTGGTTTCTCCAGTTAGGATTATTCTCTCAGGTGTTGTCCAGAACTGAACAGTTTGACTGAGACTCAACAACTGACCCGACAAATCATATTAATTGTTAAAATGATTAATACTGAAATGGATGTGGGCAATCTTAGAAGTGAGTGATCTTAGAAGTTGTTAAAAAAAATTAGTTGAATTCTTGGAAAATTCAGTGTATTTCCCCAAACCATAAAAGTGACTGTCATTTTAAAAACTCTCTACAAGCAAGTTTCAAGCTTTTCTCACAAACTGTAGAAAACATAAATCTTCCTTTGAAAAAATGTGTGATATCTTTCCGAACCTTACAATAAAAAATGATAACGCATCCAGGGCAAGCGGTATGAAATATAAAACAGTTTAGAAAGAAAACAATTTATCTACTCAAGGTGTCTACACGTGAACTAATCTAAGTTCGTCTGTGGTTTGTCCGTTTATTTACCTGGGCCCCATGGGGCCCGATTGCTAATGCCCACCACGCATGGTGCTGACCCGCCAAATCTTCCGGTGGATATTTGGACAAGACCGCAAATCAAAGATGTTGTGAGAGCTTGAGACTTCCCCGGGCTAAGTGGACATTTCCTCGAGAAACAGGGAGCAGACTGGAGGAGCTCAACGTGGTTCCCGAACTGAGAAGAATGCCCTCTTTGTGTGAAGCAGCGGCCTCGATACTCCTTATACCTTCCCTCTACATCTTTCTCTCTCACTCTCTCTCTCTCGCTCGCTCTGAGATTGTGTGCACGTCGGAGCTAAAAGTGACCTGGTTCTGAGTTTTTTGGGGGGGGGGGGGGGGGGGTTTCCCTCTCGTATGTAGCGAAACGTTGGTGGAGCAGTGGGAACAGTGAAAAACCATGTGATGTTGCATCTTTTTAGATATGCCATCTGAGCCTAAACAATCAAATCCGGTTTGTTCAAAGTTTAATATGACACAAGCAACTCCCCCCCCCCCCCCCCCCCCCTTGATTTGCCACATATCAGGTTAACCTCATCGTAATCCTCCGTTAATCGAACCGTTGGGAAAAGATCGGCTGTGTAGGATGCCAAGGTTACCACTTCATTTGTTTTTCTTATTTTTGGCATTGGCATTGTAGTTGGATGAACTGGCAGCCAGCCACGACTGTTAAATGATCCATGAAAGAAAGAAATGAACCGCTATGTCACTGGTTTCAGTGTTGGAGTGGCATTAAGCGACTTCTTGGGCGGATGAAACGTCTCTCTGTAGTTTACTCACACATGTGGGTTATTTTAGGACAGCAGTTACTTCACAGAGATATAAATCACTTTATGAAATGAATATGAGTAGGCAGACAATACAACCTGATTTTAGAAACACTTTAGAATTGCCCACAGTGTGAACGAGGGCTGATTCTGTCATTTCACTTCACTTCTCATCGACCTCCCTTTCACGTTGAGCTCTATCTTTTCCTCTACTGCTCTCGTTGACTTTCTCACTCTTCTTTTTCTCTCACGGTATTTCTCTCTTTTGTTCTATCTTTCTCTCTCAGTGACTTTCTCTCCTTCCTCCCTATGGGGACCAGGATGAGACAAAAAGAAGACCATTTTACAGGTCATTAAATCAGTTGAATTACTGGTTATACACCCCAACCACATTCAAAACTAACTTATATAAACTGATGAAAGATATCTCCCCCTCCTCTCTCTCTCTCTCTCTCACTCTCTCTCTCACTCTTTCTCTCACTCTTTCTTGGAGAGTGGCATGAGCATGCTCACAACTAGTCCAATATCACAGTCATAGGCAAGATCAGGGGAATGCATTCTCATATTCTTATAAAATCATAAATGTGTGTGTGTGTGTGTGTGTGTGTGTGTGTGTGTGTGTGTGTGTGTGAAAGAGAGAGAGAGAGAGAGAGAGAGAGTGAGAGAGAGAGAAGGTGTCAGAGATGGTAAAAAAAGGAGTGAGTCATAAAAGAAGTAACAGGATGTAGAAATGAAGATTAGATGTGGATGCAGCTTTCTTTTTTTCTTCCAAACACTGGAGAGATTGGTTCTGACCGTGGACTTTGGCATTGTGGGAAGCAGAAAGAGAACAAGAAAGCTACGGTGAGGGCCAAAGGACGTAATTAAGCAGACAGAAATAACCTCCTGAGCACGTTTGAGCTCGCAGCTGTGGTCTGAATGGTTTTCCACCCCAGGAGATCACAGCTCTGATTCTCAGCTAGTTTCTCCCCTTTCTCTGAAGTGAGACAGTCAGAATGAGCATTCGCATGTTTATACCTTCATTCCTCTCTGCTGATGCGCCTTTGAGATCTGCAAAGACTGCGGACTGGTCGTTTTTAAAGGTTTTAGATATTTCAGTCATCTGAACCGATTCAAATATCTTTTTTTTTTTCTTAGCTTTGTAGGATTCTCTTGGAAGTCCTAGCACGTATTGTACTATGTCAGATTTAAACAAGGCTAAAATTTCAGCTGACCTTACAAACTAATCCGTCAAGGTTTAATCATAAATTCATATACGTCTTAATAAGAGTTTCTCAGTTTTGTTTCTTTTTTGTTTTGTTTTGTTTTGTCTTGTTTGGTTTTTTTTTTCCTTTGTATGTAATGGACAATTTATTCTTTTTAACACAAAAGGCATTGCAAACTTCCTGTCCCAGAGCAAACTGCAGACGCTGAGCATGCTCAGTTGACGCATTTGGGTGGGGGGAGGGCTGACTACTGTTTGGTCTGAGAGGAGCCAGCAGATTCAGTCCTGTGCCACGCACATCCAGCGTAGTGTGCAATTACGCTGCCTGTGCTAGATACTGCCAAGCTATGTATAGACCTCAGGACACTGTTTGATTCGTGGCTCCCATTAAAAAGCGTTTTTTTTTCTCAAAAAAATCGACCCTAAAGCGCGCGCCTAACTTTAAAGGAGTAAATGTTCTTTTTTGTTTTGGGGATTGTTATGACAGAAGTTTGAAACTCAGGAAAGCACTGAGGATATGGAAATGGCAGGGACGGAAATATTACCAAAAAAAAAAAACCCAAAAACACATAATTCATTATTATCAGTGACATTAGAAGGAGAGTCAGAAAAATAAGCCCGAAAGCTTCCACAATGTGATGGGTCAGAAGGTTTTGCTATAGCCTTCTTCCAGCTGACAGAAGAATGCTCTCACCTCTTGTACAAGAACTGGAGTTTGTGTATTTGTGTGTGTGTGTGTGTGTGTGTGTGTGTGTGTGTGTGTGTGAGAGAGAGAGAGAGAGAGAGAGAGAGAGAGAGAGAGAGAAAGAGAGAGCAATGCGTGTGTTTTTACATGTGTCTGTGTGTCAGACTGGTATCGTCTGGGATTCTTTTTCCACCCTCCCTCTTCTCCATATGTGCTGGGCCTTTAGCCTTAGTTCCTGGCCTCTCTCTCTCTCTCTCTCTCTCTCTCACCCTTTCTCTCTCTCTCTCCCTCTCTCTCTCTCTCTCTGACTCTGACGAGACTTCCAGCTGTACTTCATCCAGGACCACGCAGCTGCTTCCAATATGTGTTCTCTCAGGTGGGAGGGGAGATGACTCACGCTCCACATGAGAACTCTCCAAAGAAGAAGACCAAATTTCCGAATGTACGCACTTCGAAATTTCGGGGACCTCTTTCCGTTCCTTACCTTGAGGATTTTAAGAAAGATAAGCTCATTTAAAAGTAAAGTCTTTGTAATGCAAGGAACACATTTTGGCATTACTCACAGATGAAAATGAAGATTTAAGTCACACGACTGTCCCTTTTTTTTTTTTTATCAATGGACTATATAGCAATGCTATTGGTGTCCTACACCAGTGGTATGTCATAACAGCGGCTTGGAGTACCTAGGAATGTTTTCTTACCACCAGAAGGTTGTAGGTTCTACTGTCCCCACCCTTCCCCCTATCACCACAAATGATACTCACTCACCAAAACCTTGAACAAAACGCAAGCATGCTAAATGACTCTACAGTGGTTTGGAAAAAAAAAGAGAGAGAATAAGAAAAGGAAAAGAGAGAAACTTCAGCCTCTAGAGTGAGGCTCCACCCTTTTTCTCTCAGTTCAGAATGCGTATGTCGTAGCGTGTTTATCCTAACAGGCTAATAGCCAGCACACGCTTAGTTTGACAAGCATGAAGCTACCCGCTGCAGATTTTTGCATGATAAGTCAGTCAAGAGGCTTAGACGGGTACTGTAAAGTCAACTAGACAGGTACATAGACAGCCTCTCGATAGATATAGAACATAATTTCAGCTGATTTCTCATTGTTCCTAAATCATCCCGTGACAAACTCCCCTCTAAACGTCAACGATGTTTACTTATTAATTTGATCACTTAAAGGATTTATATAGTGAATTAACAATAGGAGTGAATGGTATGCACAAAATATATGTTCAGATGAAACATTGTGTCACCTGGCAAAAAGAGAATATGAAAGTACACTGAGAAGCTAACAGACTTGTTTTTCAACATTTTAACCTATCTTCAGTGTTTGTTTGAGCTTACATAATGATTTTTTATCATGGGTGACCACACAAGTACAGAAAATTCTGTCCTGATAAAATCTACAAAAGAGACGTGGACCGGTTTCATGCGAAGAATGAGATCTATCTTTTGGGAAGGAGAGAAAGAACAGATTCGTCGGAACAGACTCCACTAAACAGCAATCTGTTTGAATCACATTGATCATACCAGGGGTCTGCGTGTATGTCCAAATAATGTGCCATTCCTGGTCTAACAAATGAGAACAAACCTGAGACAAAAGCCATGCTGCCGCATATGTTCCCTCTGTGGTCTTTTGTTTAGACCCTAGAACTTGCTGTGGCTTTTTGTGTCCTGCGCAGGTCTCTGCCACACTCTAGTTGACCTACGAACGTGGGCTTGTTCGCACCAGTCCAGCTGCTCAGTTCGAATATGCGATCAGAGAGGAACTCAAAAGTTCAAATGTCACACCAAACTGCATCTCCACACTTACAAGCTGGAACAGATAGATAGCAAAGAAATATTTCTGGTATCGTTCTAAAACGATTAAAACATTAACGTCGCTGTAATTTGAGCAGCTGAACAGTCAGACTCGTGTGAACGCATCCAGCATTTCACTGAGCAAGAACACAGTAACAAAGTGGCAGCTGTAATTAATTTTCCCACTGCTGCCTGCATATGCTATTCACATGACTTACTGCAGAGAGCAGAATGTGGAGAGAGAGGCCCCTGGTGAGGAAATGTTGTTCCCTAAAACAGGGGGGAAAAAAGCAAAAAAACAAAACAACAACAACAACAACAAAACAGATTTATATGTAATTTATATGTAATTTTAGTTCAGCAGCAATGTATCTAAGACCAATTATACAACTGCTTAAAAATTTGCTTTTAGAGTCAAGGCAAGGCTTGTTCAAACTATTGAGCTTTATATTAAGGTATTCTCAGGTATATTAAAGTTTTAATGTATCATCCATTTTATTATTATTATCATTATTATTGTTGTTGTTGTTGTTGATGTTGATGATGATGATGATGATGACGATGATTTAATTACCTTAACAATCACAATACCATCACACACACATATACATATGCTATGTTTAGTGTCAGACAGTTTTGAATGTTTAGTACAAATACAAATTTTATACCACGTCCTTGTGCACCAAGCAACCAAGCAACATCTTCCTTTGGAAAACAGTCTAGAAGCACTGTAATTTCAGTTATGAATATTGCAAAGCGTTCTTCATCACAGAGGACACATTTGGGGATGTAAGAAACACAAGCCGTATGTTTAGATTGTCCATGTACACAGCCCCACCTCCCCAACCCAACCCTGTACCCTGAGGGGAGATGACTCGTGTTTCAGGAGAGTGTTGGAACAGTCCCCGTGCTAGACGGAGAGCAAAGTTCACAGTGTTCGGGGGTTTGTTTTTCCTGGATAGACTTCAGTGGTGTATTGCCCTCACAACTTGTCTCGCCGCCCACGCCGGACATGTCTTGAGCAGCAGGAGAATCACTGTGTGCCGCCGTCTAATTGTACATTTCACGCGTAAATAATATGCAGATGTGTAGATGTTAAATCCATGTATGGGTGGATTATGCTTCTCACAAATTAAGATCTATATATAGACTAAATCGGAGATCAGTAATGGTCACATTCCTTTCCATTAAAAATCCATAGAAATGTCTGGTTTTCATTCAGTGTGCTCACGGCGATTACTGCACATGGCTGCGTTACCTCTGCTGTTTAAAACACTAAAGTAAGAAAGCTGATCTAGGATCAGCTTTTAAAGGCCTTAACATAATAATCACATGTGCTAAACTGAGAGCGCTGACCAAGGATCAGTCGTTAAAGGCCC